>NC_088679.1:17272727-17575757 GCF_950023065.1 Planococcus citri | reverse complement strand
TGGGGAGGGAGGAAGGGAAATTTTTTTACATGTTCGTCCACACATTGGTAAACCGTAAAATATTTCAAAAATGCAAAAATGTGTCACTCCGCAGGTAATGGGCCCATTTGGTCGATATTGAGTTATGGGTGGGGGGGGGGGGGGTGAAGTAGACCTCCGGAGCAATCATATGAGCTGGATAGAAGCCCAAAAAGTGCAAAAAAACCTCCAAAAAAATCCATAATTAAAAATTTGAAAAGCTCAACTTTTGAGAAAATCGCCATCGAAGTTTTTTTTTCTGAAAAAAGCTGAAATTTCATGTAATCCCAAAACCTTTATACCTAAAATTGAACATCATTGTTTCTGATGTCAAATATTACTACCCACCTGCAATAGCAATTTTTTTTACTCAATCTTCTCATGTTTATGACTTATGAGTATTTTAAGCCTGAAAAACAATGATTATTAAATTAAAATTTTGCATAAAAACTCATTACTCCGTTCAAAAGCAAAAAAAATTATTAAATTACATTTTCTGTCAAAATTCAACTTGTAAAAATAAAAATCGTAAAATTTTTATTTTCAAATTTCTTCCCGAGGTGAAATTTGCACCCATACCTCCTGCTCCGCAATCCAGTACCAATGCAACATGGCTAGCGCTGCACCTAAGTAAAATGTGTTTTTGAATGGTATACATGTTGCCACTGGCGACTAGGTGCAGTATAATACAGAGGGTATTTTTTTGGAAGTCTTCGGAAATGAATTTATCACGAAAAAAACAAAAAATCAACCAAATGGGTCCTTCTTGGAAAAACTTTAGTTACATTTTTCTCCGCTTGGGGCGCACCTGCGGCCTTGATACTTTAACGTCTTTAACACATGATAGTCGGATATGTTCTAAATCGAAATCCATCAAAACCTCGATTATCAATTCTCTCAACTTTTTCACTAAAAATACGATCATCTCGATAAATAGAAACAACCAAATGGGCCCATTACCTACGGAATGACACAAATATTCATTTTTTAGGTTCCTACTTTTGTTTAAAACGGCGGCAAACTTTTTTCAATACGTTTCAGTCTTGAAATTCTAGCATGAAAAGTGATATTTCTCGTCAATTCGTTGACAAATTGGTGGTAGGGGGATTTTTTTCACATTTTCGTCTACACATTGGTAAAATACCTCAAAAATGCAAAAATTTTCATTTTTTAGATTTCTGATGGTATTTTTGCAATAAGTGTAAAACTTGTTATTTTTTTTCTTGAATGAAAAAAAATGCCAGTCCAATTTTTTGATAGGTAAGTATGTTATTCTATTTATGTAAAAAGGACTAAAACTGAGAATTTTTTCAGAATTTTTAATCATCAAGATCATGGTTATTATTTAAATTATAAGTTTTTAAATCGAGTTTTTTTAGATTTTTGAAAGTGGCAACACTGATTTGGACATCATTTGTCAAATACCCTCTCAAAGTACTAAAATTTTAAAAAGAGTTTAAAATTCTATACCACGTGAACCGGAGCAATTTGCATCTGAAATTTTCCATTTTTGGCCATTTTAGAGAACTAGGAGTATGAAGCCTCACATTCTGCCAAAAAAAATCGGAAAAATTCACCATTGTTTGATGACCTGTACACATGATCTGATTTTGAAAAAAATCAAAGACCCCCTGTGCATTCAAGAAGTGATCAGTCTGTAAACAAATGACAACTGTAAACACGACGTTGAAAGCCATAAGGTCAAAAATAAAAAGGTAATTACAGATAGCGGTTCGCAGTTTATTTCTGACTCTTGGTACAATTTACTAGAATCACATCAGATTCAAGTTGCTCACATAAATGCTTACAATCCTTAATCTTCATCAGTTGAGAGGACGATGCGATGCATAGGTGATAAGCTAAGAGTCAAAATAAATAAGACTTATGACCCTTTACATTCACACCGTGATTGGCAAGATCTCGTCATTGAAATTGAAGATGAATTGAACAATACTCCCGCTTCTCTTAAAAAAAAAACACTCGAATAAAGTTTTGAGATTGCAACCACGTTTGAAATTCGAGCCTCAGTTAACCCAATTTCTAAAAAAAATATCTTTTCAACATGAAAAAAAAGAGAGGAAAATGCCTCATCTACGAACGAGCTTTGCTACTAGTTTTATCCTTTACATACTCAAAATACCTAAACCGAAGCCAAAGGTAACCTATATTATTTTTATTCGAGCAACCTCATCAACAACTGCGCAGCTTTTCAGCCACTTAACGACGTTTTAATACCGCGTAACTATATATTCGCTAATTAGATATACGCGAATGTTGAAAAGCTGACAAAAAAGCTTCCCTACTCGTGTATACAAAAGCCCCCTTACTCGATCGTTTCTCACTTAAACGTACCATCTGCTCGATCGTAAACACGAGAGCATAACTTTGAAAGCCGAAACCTTCGTACTATACCTATATTTTCCGTAACGAATAAATAACTCCTCTTCTCAACTTGTGCTTGAAATTTATAGCTACGTGAAAAAAGAAAAAAAAGGAATCATCCGCAAAATATGAATTCTCTCGTTACTCTCTTCGGGTTTTATACTCTCAACAGGGCAGAACAACAAGCATAAACAAAAGTGCTTTAATAGACAACACATCGATGACAATGTAAAAGAAAAAAAATTATCTTTCTATTCTTTTTCTTTCTATGTACTTCGAAGTAGGTTAGGTTACTTTTCCTAGTGGAAAAAAAAATAATCGCCTTTATAAGAGTTTTGACGTTCTCAAATGTTTTCTCTGCGGTGCGATGCAGTTTTGCTGATGTTTTGCAGCAGAAACTTGATACGAATCCGCACGCTGCTTGCTATTTTAATCTAATTTTACTCTCGAACAAGTTCGATTGTTTGTCGAAACGTTTTCCTTATACTTTTTTCCAGCTTTGTTACTTAGTATGTTGTGTTTGTATTGTATATCAGCTATCCTCTCTATGTGCACTGTGCAGGTAGTTTCGAATTTGAAGCTATATAAGTTGGTGCAATACGATGTTCTTGTTTCCTTGTCCATATTCTGTGCCACTCTAATACTCCTTATTTTGCTCTTCTTTCCACATCTTATGTACCCTCTATATACTTATGTGGTCTTTTATCCGTCATTTTAAGAGTATTTTTAGGACAATTGGTCTCCCCAATTATCCATAGTGTCTCCGTATATTGAAAAAAAATGTTTTGAAGAGAATTAAACTTTTTTTTTTTCAAAAAAGACTCTAATTTGACGACTTTTGGCTCACTCTCTTGAATGACTGAAGGGCTTAAAATTTTTTCAAAAGTGCTCCTAATTTGAGAGCCCCTGGTTCAGCCTCCTGAATGACTGAATGGCTTAAAATTTTTTCAAAGTGGCCATAATTTGAGGACCCCTGGCTCACCCTCTTGAATGACTGAAGGGCTTGAAATTTTTTCAAAAGTGATCCTAATTTGAGAAACCCTAGCTCAGCTTCCTAAATGACTAGATGGCTTAAAAAAATTTCAAAAGTGACCCTAATTTGAGGACTCCTGGCTCACCCTTTTGAATGACTGAAGAAGGGCTTAAAATTTCTTCAAAAGTGACCCTAATTTGAGGACCCCTAGCTCAGCCTCTTGAATGACTGAATGGCTTAAAAAATTTTCAAAGTGCCTCTAATTTGAGGACCCGTGGCTCACCCTCTTGAATGACTGAAGAGCTTGAAATTTTTTCAAAAGTGACCCTAATTTGAGAACCTCTGGCTCAACCTCCTGAATGACTAAGGGGCTTAAAATTTTTCTGGGTAGTCTCCCACTCAAAGTAAGCGTCCTCTCCAACTTTCCTCCAAATCCCGGATATGTTTTTTTTCTCTCTCCACCCAAATAATCGCACCAAAAAAATCATTTGCAATCACTTCAGAAAAATTCTTCACCAAATCAAAAATTGCTAAAAGCAGCAACTTTGGGAATTATTGGCAAAGAAATTTCATTTTTTTGCACATTTTTTTCTCAACAAGTGAAACTTTTTTGAATTATTTTTTATAATTTTTGACTATTTTGAGTAAAAAAGGGAGACTTTTCAATTGCTAAAAAAAAGCACGAATATTTGGTCACTTTTGAGAAAAAGGAAGACTTGTGGGGCAATTTTTTTAAAAAATAACATTTTTGAAATTTTGGAGATTTTTGCAAAAAAAAACGACAGTTTTTGATAATTTTGCTAAAAAACGAGAATTTTTGTCGATTTATGAGAAAACGAGAGTTTTGGGTTGAAAAAGAGGGACTTTTTGCTACTTTTTTTTGTAAAAAAAAAAAAACTTCCATTTTTTAGACCACAGATTTTTCTAAGCCTACCAATTACAACGATTAACATTTTTTGAAAAAAAAAACAAGTAAAAATTTTGCCAAATTACAAACATTATCAAACCAAGAACCAAGAATTAAGTACGTCGAAATTTACAAAAAAGGAAAACTTTTCTCCTATTCATGTATCTACTACGTGTTTTGAATTCAACTCTAGTATAAATTCTATAGCTGACGTAAAACCGCCGCATTTGCAAACCAATGCCCCCTTCGCACCCAGCCTGGCATCCGGCGTTTCGAAGAATTTAATGCTATCATCGTACATCGGACTCTCGAGTGGGACTTGATCAAATAAAAATCAGAAGTAATGAACTGGAAAATTTTCCCTTATTACGTTTCTAGAGCAGAGTACAACCAATCGATTGGCTCGAAGGTTTGAAAATTTTTTAGCTAGTGGAGAAAATTGCATTGCTCATTTCGATGAGTTTTCGATTCACAATTGTTTTACAGGTTCGTTTCAAAATTGCCCGAGTGAGATTATTCTATTCCACCAGAAAATAACTCTGTACCCTAATTAAAGTGACTCTAATACCGGTATATACTCGTATATGTTTTGTATTTTCATTATTTCAAAATATATTATGTAGTTACGTATTTACAGGTTTTGAAATAAAATTCTGAAATTTTTCACACCTCAATTTGTTCAAAATTTCATTCAATTTTCAATACGTCTCCGTTGATTGAAAGTTTCAGAATCATATTTTTCACAAAAAATTAATCACATTTTGAATGAATTGAATGATATGAAAAACAAATTGAAAATTTTTCCATTCAAATTGCTTCAAAGGTAATATTACATTTTAATTCTCGTTTGCAAGTTTACACGAATAAAATCGAAAATTAATTTTATCTTTTGAAAGTTAATTCCAGCTCCTTTCAAATAGGTAAGGTGTTCGCCAAAAGTGTACAAAATTATTTCCTTCTCGTTATTTAGGAGAAAACCTTTAAACTGTCAGTTTTGACAAAACACGAAAATTTTTAATACCGAACCAATGCCACCGGCGGCGGCGAACTTCCAAGGTAAAAAATCAACCGAACTGATAATAAGCTCAAATTCGCGAGAAATGTTGAATAGCACGTTTTAGAAATAGGTAAACGTTTCATTTGAGCTAGACGTTTTTTAAGGTCATAATTTCGTGATTTCTGACATTTAATGACACGAGAATGATTTCACTTGTCTGTTGTTTTTTTTTTTTAGCGCGAAGGATGTGTAAATTGGGAGAAAGAAAGAAGCAAGCAGCTGTCGAAAACAGATAGTTATTTTTCTTACTGGTATTTTACATTAGGTAAGTACAATGTTGGAACGACACAGTTGTCTATATTCAGCCAATTTTTAATTATTTATTCCAACTGTGCCGAAAACTTGCAGTAGGTTACTACGTATAAATGTAGATACGTAAGCATTCCGTATTTAAGTTTCTTCAAGTTTTACTTGAGATCTGTACGTAAAGTTGCGATATGTTTTACTTGAAGCGATTTTTGGTGAATTTTTTGTTGCTTTTCTTCAATGATCAGGTAATTAAATTACTACATAAAATTGGTAAGGTACATATAAAAGAAAATCTCGGATCAATTATTTTTTCTCATTTTATTAAAATAGGTATTGGATCTATTCGAAAAATGAAAAATTATGGAGACAAAAATTCTCCAGGAGAAGTGAACACTTGAACTGCAATACGTCCTGAGGGGCAATTTTTCATTTTATTTTCTGAATTTGATTCTCAGCAGCATGAAAACAGCTACTAGAACTCTCTTAAAATTACACTATGAAAAAATTGACTCTTTCACTTCCCTCTCTCCAATTATCCCTTAAACTTGCAGAACACTTTTTTACATTTTTTTTTTTTTTTTTTTTTTACTATTCCTTATATGTAACTTTTAAAAAAAAACTCAGATCTTCCATACCTTGCCACTATCTCAAAAACTTTCAAAAATAATACTGCAAAATTTAAAAAAATGAAATAAATAAAAAATAGGTAAGTAAAATAGTAAAATAAATAATAAAATTGAAACTAATCGCAGACATTCCCAGCGTCAAATGTCCATTGACTGAAACCCAGCCACATGAAGAATCCACATACACTAGTAACTACGCCAACGGAATAATAAAATGGATCCCGGATTTATTCTTCAGAAAACCATACAACTATTTATTCGGAGATGATGGATTAATCACCAGTACAGTGTCCAGCTTCATGGGTAGATCAAAAAAAGAGCAAGGAATATGTTGTTGCGTGCCCAAAGAAAATCCGCCCGATTCTACTTTTACTGAGCGTTCTGCTACAGGAATAAATGTCAGGGAAGTAACAGAATCAACTGGAGGAAAATTTGTCAGAAGAGCTAAGTCAACAGGGCAATTTGCATGTGCGATTGTCTGGTTTATTGGCAGATAATCAAAGACGGGTGTATAGAATTCGGAGGTGTCGTAGCTAGTTGTGTTTTAGTCGGAGGTTCTCAGTGCTGTCTCAAGATGAGCGAATGTGTCAAATGTGGTAAGGTAAAGGAATAATTTAGTAAGAATTAAGTACTTTTCATTTTGAGTCTTTTTGTTTTGAAATTTTACTATAAAATTTGAGGAATATTTCTTCGATACGATGATATTGATTACTAGTATCAGCTAATTCTTGTTATAGTGTCAAAGTAATCATCTAATCAACTTTAGTGGAGGAAAAATATTTTTTTCGAGTGTTATGTACATTAATTAAGTATTTCTAACTAGATTTACCCGGGAAATTTCTGCATCAAATTGTGAATTGAAATTAAATTTTGTACTTTGGGTCAGAATTTTTATTCAAATCTGATTTCTTGCAAACTATCTTTCAAATTCATTTTCTAAAGAACTAACAAGGGAACCTCTTGAGATGTCCGCCTCCGATTTGAACAGGACCGCGATTTTTGGAAAGAGCATAAGATCATTTTTCGATTTTTGGCGAATTTTTTAAAATCCAACATTGACTATTTTGGTGATTTAGGTATGATTTTTTTTCAAAGTACGTAGGTACTTGATCAGCAAAAATGTTCAAAATAAGTCCTAAAACTTATATTAACCCCCTAAATCCTAATTTCGCCATTTCCAGCCATTCTGGAGCCTCCAGCGCTATTTTTCAATTTCTCCAGAATTTTTAATTTGCTCCAGAAGGCATGAATATGAAGTTGGGCAGCTAAAAATCGAGTTGTGTGTTATACTCGATCTGTTTAACGAGTTCATCCAGTTTTGAGTCGGTTTTGGGAGGGACACCTCAAGAGTGGTTTTTTGACCAGTTTTGAAAATAGGATAGTCAAAAAACCACTCTTGAGGTATACCTCCCCAAATTGACTCAAATGTGGATAAACTCGTTAAACAGATCGAGTATAACACACAACTTGATTTTTAGCTGCCCAATTTCATATTCATGCCTTCTGGGGCAAATTAACAATTCTGGAGAAATTTAATAATCGCGCTGGAGGCTCCAGAATGGCTGGAAATGGCATAACTCGGCCTCGGGGGATTTGTTGAGGACGAAATACAGCGATTCGCTCAAATTTCAAAAATTTCCTCATAAAACGGTAAAATTTTGATTTTTTTGAATTTCTTATTATGAAAAAAGCTGGTCACAAAACCACTCTTGAGGTGTCTCTCCCAAAATCGACTCAAATGTGGATGAACTCGTTAAACAGATCGAGTATAACACACAACTCGATTTTTAGCTGCTCAATTTCATATTCACGCCTTATGGAGCAAATTAAAATTTCTGGAGAAATTTAAAAATAGCGCTGGAGGCTCCAGAATGACTGGAAATGGCAAAATTTGGATTTGGGGGGTTAATATAAGTGTTAGGACTTATTTTGAACATTTTTGCTGATCAAGTACGTACTTTTTAAAAAAAAGCATAAATCACCAAAATAGTCAATTTTGGATTTTCAAAAATTCGCCAAAAATCGAAAAATGATCTTGGACAGCTGAAAATTTGGATTTAGGGGTTTTAGAACATGCTCTTTCCAAAAATTGCGGCCCCGTTCGAATCGGAAGCGGACACCTCAAGAGGTTCTCTTGTAAGCAGGCCAAAAAAAAATTAATCAAAAAAATTTATCGAATTATATTAGTGAAAATTATTTAATGATTTGAAAAAAAAAATCAAGTTCGCTTTAAAAAATTGAGTCGATAAAATATATGATGAATTAAATTAAATTCTAATTCAGTGCTTTTCAACGATAGAGATGACAGTTTTCAAGGACATGATCGATTTTTCAGTCAAGAAGCAGAGGAAGGGAGTAGAAGCAGGAAATAGGTCTACCAGAGAGATCCAAACTCCTTCGAGTATTCATCGTACAGTTGATTCACGTAAAATGTTACACATTATATTTGAGAAAAAAACTATATGTTACGCCTGCTATGTAATTTTAAACGTCAAAGTATTACAACAAGGGTCGGTCGTCTTGTCATTCTATACAAAATGAGCGACGTCGTGTGTTGTACACAAATGTATACAATACATATTTTTCATTTCAACTGTGTACTATTACTAGCAACTAGGTAGGTCTACATAGTACATTACATACGTAGATGTAAGTATATGCACCATGGTATGCATGTAGCATGCTATGTACGTTGTATATTCACGATCATGCTCAAGGATTTCATTTCAAAGCCTCATCTGGCCAGACAAGGCGCGTTTGTCGGAATAATGCATACGAAGGTGATTAAAAGAATGTCACACTGGTACACAAATATATACCTTTGTTTGACATAATAGATAAATACTAGAAACATCTATCTAATTAAGTCGGGAAAATGAAAAGAAACCAAATGTTTTGTTAGAAGTAGGGTCATATTGCATCCTCTTCACCTTTCCTCCTCATTTAGCATATTGACACGAGTGTTTGACGATGTAGGTAGGTGGGGGAAAATACTGGAACGAATGTTGGAGACATTGGACCTCTCTTGTCATGTTACAAACGAAATAATGAATACCGAAAATGAAAGCAATCGAGCATGACCAACGACTGAACGCTCACAAGAGAACCTTACGAAGCTTATTGCTTTGGAATAGTGCAAAATTTGCTTTTTTTCAAAATACAGAGTGTAAAAATAACCCCAAAGCTGAAGTTTTAGCTGCTTAAAATCAAAAATTCATCTCATCATAAGAATACTTAGTCGCAAGATTATTACGTAAATTTATGAAGACTGAATTTTTTGAACTGAAATTGATTTTAAAAAACTTGCAGCGTGACTTTTTTTTATCCTTTTGGAGCAATACTTGACTATTTAAGCAGTTTTGAAGACTCTAGAAATTTTTATTTCCAGTAGAAGTCCATAAAATTGTCAAGAACTGAGACCTCAGAGCTTAAGCAGAGTCTAGATGTCTAGACAGTCAGTTGTCCAAGCATCTAGATGGAGACCAGCACAGACACTAACAGACTAAAGAAGACCCCATAGTCTGATGTCCAAATCACCAAATCAGATGAAAGCCCTGTTCAGCACAAGTTGCTAATTTCAAAGAAACCAACAGATACAATTTTTTGATCAAATACTAATATTCAATTTTACGACAAAAAAAGCAAAAAAATAAAACGAACGAAAAACAATGAAAAATAACTAGGTACCTATTATTTGCAGAATGAATTTTAACCTACGGAGATTTTACATTTTCGTTGATACCACTGACATGAAAATGTAAACAAAAAAAATATCTATCACAAAAAGTTTTCCCTCCAAACACAAAAGAGTTTAAATTTTTATACCCAACTGTATTCGTTCAAACATTGAAAAAAAAAAAAAATTTACAGAATGAAGCAAACTGAAAAAGCTAAAAGACCTAGTTTAAGCTGCATGTGCGAGTCTTCGATACGTGAGAAAAATTATGATTTTATTTGTGTTGATACGAACATGAATTTCGAGTGTATTATTTCTTCTTACTCTTTTTTTTCTCTTACTTCAACTAGCCGAGTTTACGTTCCACTTGCTTAGACACGAACTAGGAAAGCCAATTACCCTCTTGGATGCAACCGAGCCGTGTCGTTTACATTATTTCCACGTTTAATTTTCGAGAAGAATTTTTTTCACTGGCGGATGTTGTTTAAAATTATGAACGTGAGGTATACGAACGTGTATTTTTCGCTCATCGATCGTGATTTTTCACGTAAATATTACCCGTAGGTATACCGTACCTATTTTTGTAAGTGTTCGAGTTACATTAGCTAGACGAATCGCAAAAACGAAGAAAAGATTTCGATTGAGATGGTCTTTTTATATTATACATTTCTATAACAATTCATCGAGCAAATTTTTCATAGGCACGAGCCCGAGAAAAAATGTGCTTATGAGCGTTATTGCGAGTAGATAAAGGTATGTCATTCTCTTGTCACATAATCTTCATCCATACGTGTAATACATCACAGATAGGAATGCGCTGAGCTGACTCGTGGTTGGCAATAAGCATATTTGAAGGAATGAAGGTACATATACGAAGAAAAAGTTTCCACACGGAGAAATTTTTTCAGAGGAAATGAAGTACATACATATTTGCCAACGGTATACTACAGCTATGTAGATGTATGTATACTACACATGTGATGTTGAATGCATGAAAAACGACCTGAACATTCTCACGATACATAAACCTCCTACTAAAATAGACCTTCTTTCTATGTACATATAAATATAGTGTGAGTTGTACTAGAATACCTTTTTTGGTATTTTTATACTCGACAAAATTCATACCATCAATATCGACCAGTAAAAGACTCGTGCTTCGGATAAATTCAAGTCGATGATCCTCATTTTCTTAATGAGATTTCGAGCTTTATGCAATAAAAAAAAATTTTAAAAAAAATGTTTTTGCTCGAGTAAATCCCAAAAAGAAGCTACGAACGTACCTCAACGTTTCAATATTCGAAAGAAACTTGATCCAACGAATGATTTGAAAGACAGTAGAATGAAAAGAAATACCCCCCCCCCCTCCCACAAAAAATTCACAAAATGAAACAAAATGAAGTTTGTTGCAATTTATCCAACAAAATTGAATTTTAAAAATACTGTTTGGGTACATCATTGAGTAAGTAAACAAAGCCATAAAATGTAAGAAAAATCAAAATACCACCAGAAACAACCACTTGAAAATTTTTAACCAACCAATTCGCAGGAAAATTCAGCTTCTCAAAACTGGAAATTCTGTGATTTAGAACCTGTAATTTTACAGGCAACTTGAAATGCCATTTTTATTTTCATGCTATTCAATGGCATGAAATTCAGCACGGATTTGATTTCAAAAACGAAGTTACGTTATATTTGATTGAGAATTTTTTTCTCACTCATAAATTGAAAAATAGTTTAAAGTGTAGAGATTTTTTTGAATGACCAAAGAAAAAAAACTGGCTCGAAAAATACGCAAAATTGTTAATTTCCATATCCAAATCAATAAAACGAAATTTAAAACAACCTTTTTGCAAGTATTCGTAATTCCAAATGGACGAGGGAAATACTAAGAGACGAAGGAAGATGTCGCATAGTTTCTCTTGGTTGAAAAAAGCAATATTTTTTTTAGTGGAATGTTTTCAACGAATATACTTGCATCATAAAAGTACAGATAAAGATAAATTTGGACTATGGAGGAAACAAATTTCATGAGGAGGTACCAAAAAATCAGAATTTCAAGTTTTTTTTTGAAAATCACATTTAGACTTTCGGGTAAGTAACCAAATTTTATGAAAGGTGCAAAAAATCAGAATTCAAGTTTTTTTTTTTTTTGAAAATTTCATCTGGACTTTGGGTTTTTTGGAGGACCAAATTTCGTGAGGAGGTGCCAAAAAATCAGAATTCACTTAGTTTTTTTTGGAAATCTTACTTGGATTTTTGGGGAACCAAATTTCATGGAAAGGTGCCAAAAAATCAGAATTCTTTTTTTTGTTGAAAATCACATTTGGGCTTTTGGGCCTTTGGCAAACCAAATATTTCATGAGAAGGTGCCAAGAATCAATTGTTTTTTTTTTTGAAAATTACTTTTGGGCTTTTGGGGGATTTAATTTCATGGAAAGGTGCCAAAAAATTGGAATTCAAGTTTTGAATTTAATGGGGGACCAAATTTCGTGAGATGGTGCCAAAAAATCAGAATTCAAGTTTAAAAAAATCACATTTTGGACTTTTGAGTTTTGGGGGACCACATTTCATGGAAAATGCCAAAAAATCAGAATTCAAGTTTTTTGTTGTTTTTTTTTGAAATCGCATTGAATTTATGGGGGGACCAAATTTCATGAAAAGGTGCCAAAAAATTAGAATTCTTTTTTTTGAAAATCACATTTGGGCTTTTGGGCCTTTGGCGAACCAAATTTCTTGGGAAGGTGCCAAAAAATCAGAATTGTTTTTTTTTTTTGAAAATCACATTTGGGCTTTTGGGGGATTAAATTTAATGGAAAGGTGCCAAAAAATCAGAATTCAAGTTTTTTGTTTTTTTGAAATCGCATTGAATTTATTGGGGGGGGGACCAAATTTCATGAGAAGGTGCCAAAAAATCACATTTTGGACTTTTGAGTTTTGGGGGACCAAATTTCATGGAAAATGCCAAAAAATCAGGATTCAAGTTTTTTGTTTTTTTGAAATCACATTGAATTTATGGGGCGACCAAATTTCATGAGGAGGTGCCAAAAAACCAGAATTACAGTTTTTTTTTAAATCACATTTTGGACTATTGGGGGACCAAATTCCATGGAAAATGCCAAAAAAATCAGAATTCAAGTTTTTTCAACACACCAACTTGAAGATTGGGGGGAAGTTTTTAGTGGAAAATTAGACTATTTAGAACAATTCTAACGCAGAAATTGAAAATTTTCGGGTAAATTAGATTTTTTTTTCAACTTGAGGGTACTCATCTTAGCACAATTTTTCCTCATATACGTAGAGGAAAAATGAAAAATAGGGAATTATTTTTTACCCTAGGTAACAATTATTTCAAGAGTAGGAGATGAAAAATTCCAATATTCCAAAATAAGGCACACCCAAATCTGCATTCTTACAATTATAGGTGTCTGATCCCGGTGATCGATTTGACCATAAAATTTGTAAAATCTGTTTTTTACAACTTAACCCCCCCCCCTCCAAAAAAAAAAACAGTGATCAAAAATCTCGAATTTTTTCAAAGAAAAAAATCAGTTTTTAAAAATCAAAAAATGAAATTTACATTCAGCATCGATAATTTTACTCAGTGATGTATTTTTGGACCCTCTATGACGATTTTGCCCTATCCAGCTGAAATACTTTCTGCTGGGTGGGTCATATTTCTCTCGTTCGACTACCAATTGAAAGAGACTAATTGTTTCATTAGGTACACTACAACATCACAATACAGGTATAGTACTCATGCATACGCCACGTAGTAAAACCACGAACTTGAAATAAAAAACTAGAGCAGGCATTCTTACTAAGGAACTAAATACCAGGTATGGAAATACGCCATCTTTGGATATAGATTTCGTAGTTTTGACGGTGATGTGATTTTTTCATTTCAGTCATATAAAGAAATGAAATCAAAAAAATGGTGGGAAAATGTTTATTTTGTGTATTAAAATGAATATGAAGTAAAAAAATAATGTAAATTGGCGGTATTATTAATAAATTGAGTCCTTAAAATTTTTTTTCTATATCCAAAGATGGCGTATTTCCATACCTGGTATTTAGTTCCTTAATTCTTACCAATTCATTGTCATTCCATTCATAGTCAGTCTGGCTTTGTAGCGAACGTGCTAATTATACTAAAGAAACATTTACCTAGCAACGTCAACCGTCAACTGTGATGTTGGTTAGTTGTCTTAAGTGATTTTCATATACCTACGAGTATGTACTATATTTCGAAGACCAAAATATATCTTTGGTAATAAACAGAACCAAATGAAAAATTACAACGACTAGTCCAATACAATTTTCCCTACAAAATCTATATCCACTGATGAAACGAGCAGTGGCAAATCCAAGACCTCTCCCCCCCCCCCTCCGGAAGCAAAATTTTACAGTTTTTAGAAAATTACCTCCAGTTTTGATTTTTCATCACCAAAAATCCGGTTTTGCCCACCCCCCCACCTCTTTGAGAAAATCGTGAAACGAGTGAACTTTTTGTCGTCTTTCAACTCGTTCATCTTGTTGCATGAATTATTACACTCGTTACTCGTATAACTGTAGCTCGTTCGTAAAACTACTTAAGCGATGGCGCCAACCGCGGATCGATTGTTTTTTTTTCTTTCTCTGGGTTTATTTACTTTGATGCTTTCCAAAGCGATAGATACGATGCTAAAAATCAACAAGTTATCACGCTACGTTAACATCCGTACATGTTTCCACGTTCCACGGTGTTAATTCTTTAAATATTTTGGTAGATTTTTCACTTTCTCGTGTGCATTGTATTAAACTCGAGATACGTATAAAAATAGAAGAGGAACCGCTTCAAAGAGGTGAAATACTCGTATTTGATCGGTATCCACTTTATACACTATACACAGGCGCAGAAAATCACAGTTACCGTATTTTTTCTCATCTGCTTATAGTATTTCAAAAAGTTTAGATTAGCTAAAGAGTAGTAAAGATCGAGAGAAAGAGTGAGAGGAGCGAGGAAATATAAAAAAGAAGCAGTAAATTTTGTTATAAATAGCGGTAATGGATATATAAAGTTTCTCGACGATTGCGTTAATAGGTACGTTGTGATACAAGATAGGTTGTTTATTTTCGATAATATGTACCAACCATTAAAACCAATACACACCAATTAGGTAGGCTATGTTAGTGAAGAAGAGAAGGAGCAAGGATCTAAATTTTCACCAAATAATTTTGGAGAATTTTCGGTTATTTCGGTAAATTACGGGTGATTTTAGTAAATTACCAATAATTTTGGTAGATTACTGGTAACTTTATTAAATTTCTGATAATAATGGTAAATTACTGGTTATTTTTGGTAAAAATTTTTAGCAATTTTTTTTGACAAATTAGCGGCAATTCGGCTAAATTACAGGTAATTTTGGTAAATTATTGGTAATTTTAGTAAATTACCGGTATTTTGTTAAACAATCAGTAATTTTGGTAAATAATTGGTAATTTTGGTAAATTGTGTGACACAGATGTTTCAATAAATGGTTGGTAATTTTGGTAAATTGCAGGTAATTTTGGTAAATTACAGGTAATTTTGGTAAATTACAGGTAATTTTGGTAAATTACAGGTAATTTTGGTAAATTACAGGTAATTTTGGTAAATTACCGGTAATTTTGGTGAATTGTGTGACGCAGATGTTTTGTTAAATAATTGGTAATTTTGGTAAATTACAGGTAATTTTGGTAAATTACAGGTAATTTTGGTAAATTACAGGTAATTTTGGTAAATTACAGGTAATTTTGGTAAATTACAGGTAATTTTGGTAAATTACAGGTAATTTTGGTAAATTACTGGTAATTTTGAATTGGTCACTAGATTTTGAAAAATTGTCACAAGTTGAAATTTGGTCAAATAGACGCTAATGTTTAGGAAAATAAACAGGAAAAAAATGGATAAAAAATAACTCACGTATTTGCAGTCAATTCTATCATTATGGTAAAAATCTGATACTCACCTGAAACAGAAAAAATTTCAATTAATAATTATGTCACGGCAAAATAAATACCTAGGCAACTTGAACAATATAATACTATATGTATTTTTTGAAATTTTGTCAATTTTCGAGCAAATTTCCTTGAAAATATTCTCAAAAAATAAGCATAAAATTCCAGTACCATTCACTAACATGTTCGAATAAATTATTCGGCACCTTTTACAATTTTATCAACATTCGTGTCCACATTTTCCCATCACTGTTGAAAATTTTCACTCCATGTTTGACTTGAGAGCATTATAGCCATAAACCATGCATTCGAATAGCTTGCTTAACCTTTCCGAGATAATTTAAAAATTGATTAACCACTAATGCGTTTACTTAATAGGCAAATAGTAGCTTCCTATAGCTTGGGGGACCTCTGTTATCGTACACATTACACATCGAATATACGAGTATATGAAATAAATCACATGTTAAAAAGTAACTCTCGTCCTATATATGGTGGACGAACTACCATTATGTAAATATTATAATCAAATATAATCAACTCCAAGTCAACATCACATATATACCCACGAGTTACCGTATAGTTATGAATACAGCTTCGGCAACGGTGAAAGTTACATAACCCATGAACCAAATGTACGAGTAGATAGGTACGAGTAAGTAGATATAAAATGTATTTCCTGGCACTGGAGTAAGAATTCTTACAATACTTTTTAAATTCAAAAGTATGTGGAAACTTATGTGAAAAATTTCACATAAACCTTCACATAGTTTTTCATTCAATCAAATGCAAAAATATTTACAAAACTTAGATATTGAAATGAAATGCAAAAATTTCATCAAAACTTGAACATTTCAAACAAATGCAAAAATTTCATCAATACTTAAACATTTCAAACAAATGCAAAAATTCATTCAAAACTTAAACATTTCAATGAAATGCAAAAATTTCATCAAAACTTAAACATTTCAAACAAATGCAAAAATTTCATCACAACATTACCATTATACCACTAGTTAAAGAAAACATTATCTCTAATAAAGCGATAACACAAACACCAACACCTTTATCATAGAAACTGATTCTTTTAACTAATGCACCCACCACATGTGGAGGTAGTTATTGAAGAGAAATTTTTGCATTTGATTAAAACAAATTGACATTTTTTTTTCCTTTCTATTATAAAATAAATAATGAACACTATTGAAAAGAGCCACCTTGAATTAATAAAAGATTATGTAAATTGGTATGATGTTTCAAGTAATCAAAAACTATCAGAAGATTTCATAAGAGAATTCAAAGACAAAGTATATTGGAGTGAAATTTCAGGAAATCAAGCACTATCAGAAAACTTTATAAGAGAATTCAAAGATCAAGTACATTGGAAAAAGATTTCAAAACATCAAACACTATCAGAAAACTTTATAAGAGAATTCAAAGATCAAGTTGATTGGGAAAGGATTTCAAAACATCAAAAACTATCAGAAAACTTTATAAGAGAATTCAAAGACAAAGTATATTGGAGTGAAATTTCAGGAAATCAAGCACTATCAGAAGATTTCATCATGGAATTCAAAGATCAAGTAAATTGGGAAAGGATTTCAGTTCATCAAAAACTGTCAGAAGATTTCATAAGGGAATTCAAAGACAAAGTAGATTGGAGTGGAATTTCATGGTATGAGATGCTAAGATTTCATAAGAGAATTTAAAGACAAAGTAGATTGGTATAGAATTTCAAAACATCAAAAACTATCAGAAAATTTCATAATAGAGTTCAAAGACAAAGTAAATTAGTGCGCAATTTCAGAAAATGAAAAACTGCCAAAAGAACTTAAAGACATAGTAAAACGCAATATTTCAAAAGGCTTAATTGAACATATTTTATGTAACTTAGACTCAAGTAATATTCATATTGTCAGACTTTAATGATGTGAATAAAAAACTTTTTTATGAAAAATTTTTTCATAAAAGATGTAAGATTAATTTACAACAGCTCTATTTGTGAAAGGGTTATAAGTAGAAACAACATTATAAATAGTTACAATGTGTATTACTGTATCAGCAGAAAGAGCTTCCTTGAATCTAAATTTTAATTTTACGTTTGTGGTACTCTCCTTTATGCTTTCAGGTTGGCAGGTACAATCAATAGCTATTATGGGATATTTGTTGGCATAATCATTTAAAGAACAAATTGGTTTCCCTTCATTACCATAATAAGCTAGTTTGAAATTTTTAAACATTTGATAAATTTTATTATAATCATTTTCTGAACTATTTATATTTAGTTCAGTTTTAGGATAATGTTCATTATTGTTGAGAACAGCTTGAACGTTTTCAAGGCCACATAAATCAAATTGACTATTATCCACTTTGATGTTATCATTTCTATTTTTTTGCATCCCAATAAGAATAAATATTGGATTCCCATCACAAGTATATTCACATGTATACTTTTTTGTTGTTATACCAGTTTTAAACTCATATCCCCAATGTCTAAAAATTTGTGGTAAATCTTTTGAAGCCAGTATTTGTTTTAGACATTTGTTTTCCATTTCTCTTCTCAATTTTACCTGTGACATTATTAGTGCAACATCTGTAAATTTTATAGTAATAGTATGTTCATTTGCAAAAGTACTATCAACTTGAAACATATTATTATAATTATTGAGATGGGTTTTTGTTAACCTTAATTCATGTGGGACGTGAAATACATAATCCTTGTGATCCTCATGATAACCAAATAGTGTTTCTAAAGAATCATACAAAGTAAAATACCCAGATTTGTTCAGAACATTTGAGTTTGGAGAGGAGATATTCCAGCCTCCATCATTGTAAATCAAATCAGAACCAAATGAAACAATTCCTTTCATAGTAGTAACCACACCTGGCTCTTCAACTGAATCTATTATTTTATCACATTCCAAATATTCAATTTTTGAAAATAAATGTGGTAGTGGATTAGTAACAAATGATATTTTTTTCAAATCAAGTTCTGGTACAGCACTCTTGTCAGAATTTTTAGTCACTGTAACAATTCCTTTCACAAGTAATCCACTTCTATGTGGATGGGTAATGACATCTTCATTGTATGTTCTTATACGAATTTTACTGTTTGGTTTATTTATATCATCTTGTGGAGAGGGTCTGTAGACTACAAAGTCTTCACTTTCAATGTAATTTTGTATCATATTTATAATAGGAAAAATTTTTTTTTATTAAAACTTGGATTTTAAAAGTTCTTCATTATAGAATTTCCCTTCAATTTCTTCACCATCAGTATCTTTAATAGAATAAGTTACAGGAGTTGTGTGAAATATTTCATCAACTACAAAAATTTCTTTAGTCCAGTTATTCTTGTACTTGTTATCAAAAACTTTTTTATATGCAAAAATTCTAACTCGATCTCCCTGCTTAAATTTCTGATTCGATTTACATTTGGGTTTATTTTTGTTAAATTTCATCAAAATTTCTTCTGCATTATCCTTATCAACTTTAATAGGTGGCATACCAATAGTTCTATGAACATCTTTTGTGTTATATTCTTCTAGTATTTTAGGTAAAATATCAATCCATCTGAAATTCTTCCTCATCTCAAAATAAATTTTCAACTTTTGATTTAATGTTCTGTTGAAACGTTCAATTATTGCAGACTTTTCCTCATTATTGGTATGATACATTTTAATGTTGTGTTTTTTCAACATTGTCTTGAAAGTTTGATTTACAAATTCCCCACCTTTGTCCACATGAAGTAAATTGGGTTTTCTTTTCGAGATTTTCAAAATATTTTCAAAAGCATCTGTAGCTGCTTTGCCTGACTTATTCTTCAAAGGTTCAATCCATACAAATTTAGAAAATGTATCTTCAACATTGAGCATATATTTAAAACCATCATTTTCTTTGGAATATTTGTCCATAATTAATAAATCAGCTGCCCATAAATCATCAATACCTTTGGTTACAATACTTCTTTTACAAAACTTTTTCCTAATAGGTGCATGTAATTCTTTAGCTTCTTCCATTTATTTATTGTATATAAAAAAATCCTTTAAAACTTTGTTTAAAAATTTCATTCACATTATCACAATCTTTATCAATTACTAGAAAGCCATACTTAGTTTTCCAACAAATATTGCACATTTCCAAATATTCATCAAATGTTACTAAATGCGAGACATGATTATCGTAAATGTGTCTCGAATTTCTAAGATCTTGCATAAAAATTGCCAGTAAATTAAAATTATCTCTTATACATTGTTTTGGACATTTTGAATAGGATTGAGCTAGATAAAAGCAAGAAATATTGTAATGTCTTCCTCTCAGATAGAAATTTGCTATTTTATCTTGAGGGTCTGTCAAAACATCGTCAAAAATTATAACTGAATTTGGTTTCATTTCTTCAGGTTCTTTCAAATCTTGAGGTAATATAGTACTAAAACCAATGTTCTGTTCTGGCGATGTTCTGTTGATAATATCTATTATGTTTTTCAATCGAATATATTTTTCTTGATGAGATGTTTTTGAGCAAAGATAAATATGGGTATATGTATTTATTTCCATTAGAATTTGAATTAAAAGATTGGTTTTACCACAACCTGATGGACCAAATATACCAGCTCGAATTACATTTGGAAAATTTCTATTATATCGTGGACCCACCTCCTTGTAATCATAATTTTCAATTTCAATAGGTATATCACTTTTAACTACTTTTATAATACGTTTTTTCTTCATTTATATTAGGATTTTTTTTTTTGTATTATAAATATGAGATTTGATTTAATAGGCGAACGTAAAGGAGAAACTTTATCTTCTTACATTCACACAATATTTAAAAATAGAGTTAATCTGTGTTCTAATAAACTCTATGGAGTTTGTTTACTCATTCTTAGTCTCTTTAATTCTTTAATGAATGTAAGAAAACATAACAACAGGTTTGATCTTGTAGATGATCAAGGAAATCACGAGGAAATTTATATTCCAGAAGGTGCCTACGAAGTTACGGATATTATCAACGCTATAAGAGATAAAAAATTCAACTCTTTATATAATGTTGAAAGAAAAAATATACGATTTGATCTTTCAGAAGATGAAAAGAAGATGATTACAGTTCCAGAAGGAATTTATGATGTGGATAATCTAGAGAGTACAATCAAAGCAAAGGAATTTGATAAACTAAGTACAATAATACAAAAAAGGGAAGATTTACATCTAGATAAGTTATTAGATAAAGAGTGTCGTCATTACATTCACATTCCTAGAGATAAGTACAAAGTAGAAGATATCTTACAAGCAATTAAAGAGAGAAGGTGTGCAGCAGATAAATTGAAAATGAATTTGACACCATATACCCATAAAGTAAAGATAATATCTGAAGGTAAAAAAGTTGACTTTAGTGTACCCAACTCTATTTGTAGAGTTTTGGGTTATAGTGAAAGGGTTTTAGAAAAAGATGTAACACATCATTCAGATAGAATGATTGACATTTTTCCTCTTACTGCTATTCAAGTAAAATGTAATTTAGTGAATACAAATTATGAAAATGGAGAAGGAGGAGGTGGTGTAATATACTCCCACCCCTGGTCAGCTCCAACAGGTGAAAAATATTGGATAATCCCGTATCACTACTTATACTATGAAATAAATACACATTCTTTCAGGGAAATTGTAGTTCAGATTGTAGATCAAGATGGTAATCTGTTGGATTTTGGTGATGAAAAAATTTATGTAGCATTGGATATTAGAGAAATGTAATTTTAAGAGAAATTCTCTTAAAATACTTAGAACTCAGCTAAAAATTTCAAACAAAGATGTCCACAAATAACTTGATTGAAATTTTGCTTTTGGTCAACATTATAATATACATTCTTTTGAAAATAGTTTAGTACTTCACTAGGAGGTCTTTCACCGAAAGAATCAAAATAAATTATATAATCATCTTTCTTGAAAAAACAAACCCAATGAGATCCCGGTCCAATAGAATCATCTAAATTGATAATCATGCTTTCATTTCTTCCAATTTGTTTTGGTAGTTGATCTTTCATAAACACTCCCCTAAAATAAGGTATACACAATTCCTTTGCATATAATTCTAGTTCCATATTGGATAAGGGTTTAATAGGAATTTTTATTAACCTCCCTTCCTCTTTTTTTTTTTTGCTTTCACATTAACCCCAGCACCTTCAACAGGTTTTCGATGAGAAGCCGGATTTAAATATAACCCCTCACCTTCAACAGGTTTTCGATGAGAAGCTGGATTCAAATATAATCCTTTTCCTACTTTCTTCATAGCTAATTTGATATCTTTAGAATTATTTATAAATTGCAAAACCTTTTCGTTGTTTTCCAAACCTGTACCAGACTTTACTGGTTCCTCTAGTATATCAGTTAGTTGTTTGTGAAGAGGTTTTTCTTCTTTATATCTTTTTTTAACTTCTTCAACTAACTGATTGTTTGCTCTATGATTGCTATAGGCATCAAAACCATTTTTAATTATGGATGATGCTGCAGCTATAGCTGGTAATGCAGCAACTAGAGCAGGTAAGAAACCTCCAGTTTTATTATTTGTGTTGATAAATTCCAATTGTTTTGCAGACAACTTTATCTTGACTGATTTCTTTTTAGTACGCGCTTTACTGATTTCCTTCTTTTGATATGTTGTCACTGGTAAATAAGTCTCTTTCATCACACTGTTTTTTGTTCGAATCAATTGTTTGTGATCCAAGTTTAAAGTAATTGGTTTCCCTAACTTTATTCCCTCTAGAATTAACAGTTGCTCTTTTTCATCTAAATTGACAGGAATTTTTTCATAATTTTCCTTTTTCATACCGGTACCAAAGTACCTTTTTGCACCCATGACAGCATCCACAAGCTGAGCTTGTTTTTCCAATTTTTTACTTGTATCTTTATCACGTGCAATATTTGAAGCTTCTCTCTGTAATATATAATCAGCTTCATGAAGTTCAGCAGGATCTTCCATCAATTCATAAGCAACATCATGTCTCCTAGATGCATAATCCAGTTTATTTCTTGGTTCAACTCCTTTCAATATTTGTAAAGTTGGATTTGTCCAGGGTCCAGTAAAATTATGATCTTCTAAATGCATGGGAGGTAATGGAAGCTTCTTTATTGCCCAATTTGCAACTGTACCCAACATACCACTACCTTCTTTCACTTCACCATCAAACATCACCTTGGGAATTCTTTGTCGAATTTTGTCATTCAATATAGTTTTAAAGTTGTTACTATTCATGTTTATTACAGAAAAAAAAATATCATTTCTTCTTTTTGCGTCTAATCACTTTTTTTCTAAATTTCCAAATACTTTTCAAGAGAATCGTCATCAAGAAAATACATGTTTTCATATTTTGATGCTGGGAGCTTGTTCTCCCACTTTGTGTATTAGAATTATTTCCTTCACTACTACATGGAGAGTCACTATTCATTTTATAATAGGAAATTTTTTTTTTTCAAAGTTCTTTAAGTTCTTGCAAAATCCTAACAATTTCATTTCTTAAATGAGGGTTGGAATTTCCAGCTTTCTTTTCACCATACAAAACAACTAATTTATCAAACAATTCAGGCAAGTTATCCCAATAAATATATTTATCCCCAGATGTGTTGGCATACAAATTCATTTTTTTGAGATGATTTAAAATTGGTACTATTGCCTTACCATCTAAAGATCCATTTCGAATCTCTGAGTAAATTGTGATTAATTTTTCTAGATAACTATCTATGCTATCACTTTGATACAACCCTCCCCCCTTTTTCAGATATTTATCCAGTAAAGGTTTTATTACAGAAATGTATTTGATTCCACAACTTGATTTCACTCTGGAAGATGGATTATTATTTTGTTTATAACTACTGGTTTTATCAATAATTTTCCAAAAATCCTTTAAATCTTCAGAATCATACTCATTTGGATCTGGATTTTTTAATGTCAACAACTGCCATAAACCATGAGTTCCTTTAAATTCAATACCACCTTTAAACTTGATGTTATTACCATTAAAAGTAATTTCTTCATTGCCAATCATCCATTTATTAATGTCTGGATCATATCGAATTCCAAAAGTAGTATCACAAATTTCTTTTTTATCATCAGCTGCATAAAATTGTAAATATTGTTTTGCTATTTCACCAAGAACATTTTCTTGAGGACTATTCCACTCAAGCATATTTTGGGTAGGTTGTGGGAAGGTTTCTGGAAGGTTTTGGGAAGGTATTTGGACGGTTTCTGGAACATTTTGAGTTATTTGGTTTCTAATTTTTTCTAGTGGTGTAATGATTGGTTTAAACTGTTCTTCTAATACTTCTTGCTTATAAATTTTACCTGCTTTACTTGCCTGATACATTGCCTTCAATTCCTTTCTTATATTAACATTTTCATTTACTAAATTGTAATTATTGCTCATTTATAGTAGAAAAATTTTTTTTCCTATTATAAAATGAAGTGTGCTGGTATTATTCTGTTTACCCTTTTTGTATCAACTTTACAAGAACATGATTTATTCTTCAGATCTCAAAAAATAGTCAACAATGATGGGGTTACACTATTTTGTAATGTTACATTTTCAGAACAAGAATTTGTGTATCAGCTGGAATGGCTTAAAGATGTTCCTTTTGACATTCCAGAACGTTTAAGTATCAATAAATTTGAATATTTGAATTCAACATCGAAGAAAAAGGTTGAGGTTGTATCATTTTTGAAAGTTATAAATGAAGGACAATACATGTGTCGAATTAGAACAAAAAAATTTGGTGAATCTTCAAGTAACTATTACTATGATTATTTGGTAGTGTCGCAGCAAAATTTAAAGAGTCAACAGCATTTGGTGACAAAAACTTGGGTAAAATTGCTTATGGAAACAGAGGGAGTCAATACAAAAATTGAATGTGTTTATAATTTTGAGAAATTTCAGTCAAATAATAAGTGGTTCAATTATAACAATGAATCCATCATTTCTAATGAGCGAATTCGTACCACAGACTTGTTTATTGAAATCAAAAATCTAACTTTTACAGATCAAAATGCGTACAGATGTGTGAGTCCAAACAATGAGTTTTATACAGCTTTAGTGGTTACAAAAAATTATAAAAAGTGGTAATATCTTTTAGAACAGTGTTCTAAAAGAACAAAGCAGTTAATTAGATATTTCCATCCTAAAGAAAGGAATATTTTTCTGCATATTTCATCACATTCCCTCTTGTTGCCAAGTGAAATGAAATCTTCTGGATCAAAATTGTGACCATCTTTCAACATTAATTTATGTAAAAGAAATTTCATATTTATAAAGTTTTTTCTATGGCTATTTATCAAATCAAATTGATTGGAAAATTTTTCAAAATCATTTAGAAGTTGTTGTTCTAAATGGGAAATATCACTTGGTTTCTGCCCTGTTAAATTAGAATGAATTAGAATATAATCGTCATAGTGTTTATGATAACCTAGTTCTTTCAAGAAATAAAAAACAGTTGATTTTTTCACTTGTCCAAATGTAGATAAAGCTTCTTGTAAATGTATATAAACCTCTGGACTTATAAAATCAGTTTGTTTTCCTTGATATTTCTCCAAACACTTTTTGAAATTACTTAACCTATTGTAGTTTGAATTTTGTTTCTTGAAGCAATGAGGTTTAGAATTATGTTTGTAGTGAATTACCTCGGCAAAACATTTTTTGCATATTAAAATATTATCTCGATCTTTGAAAAATTCTCGAGTACTTCCACAGTTTTGACACCTTTTGGATGGATAATACTCTTTTTTTGATACATTGCATATGAGACCAAATCTCTGTGAAGCTTCCTTCATAATCTCATAAGGAATGATTTTTTTCATTTCATTCAAATATGTATTCACATTTGTTTTCATCAAGTTTTCTCTCGTTCTCAAATATAACATCAATATGCTTTCTGAAAATTGAAACTTGTCCATGTTTTTAAAATCATTCACAACTTCAGGAGAAAGAGCATCCTCAATGTTGTATGTTTTCACTCTTTGCTTAGATTCTTGAAATAATTGAATATTGTTCCTTAAAGTATTTGTTATAAAATTATCCAATTCTATAATAGAACTCATTTTATTATAGAAAACAATTCTTTTAACTATTACATTTTTTTCCTAGATACCCAATCTTTCAATTCACATATGAAATCTTCTGATAGCTCTTGATTTTCTAAGATTTCTTTCCAATCTACTTTGTCTTTGAATTCTCTAATGAAATGTTCAGACAGTTTTTG
This sequence comes from Planococcus citri, assembly GCF_950023065.1. NCBI lineage: Eukaryota > Metazoa > Arthropoda > Insecta > Hemiptera > Pseudococcidae > Planococcus > Planococcus citri. Next base: position 17,549,648 of record NC_088679.1, on the reverse strand, counting down.
ACTCCATGAAATACATTCCCAGCATACTTGGTCTTTAAATTCTTTAATGAAATCTTCAGCCAGTTTTTGATGGCATGAAATCCAATGCCAATTTACTTGATCTTTGAATTCTCTAATGAAATGTTCAGACAGTTTTTGATGACCTGAAATCCAATGCCAATTTACACAATCTTTGAATTCCCTTATGAAATCTTCTGATAGTTCTTGATAACGTGAAATTTCTTCCCAATTTACTTTGCCTTTGAATTCCCTTATGAAATTTTCTGATAGTTTTTGATAACGTGAAATCCTTTCCCAATTTACTTGATCTTTGAATTCCCTAATGAAATCTTCTGACAGTTTTTGATGAACTGAAATTGCAAACCAATATACTTTGTCTTTGAATTCCCTTATGAAATCTTCTGATAGTTTTTGATATTCTGAAATTGCAAACCAATATACTTTGTCTTTGAATTCTCTGATTAAATTTTCTGATAGTTCCTGATTACTTGAAACATCATACCAATTTACATGAGAGAGTAATAATTTAAGATGCCCCTTTTCATTATTGATCATATTATTATTTTATAATAAGGAAAAAAAAATTTTAACCAAAGTTATTTATATTAGTGAAGAGAGAGTTTTCAAATGTGTGATAAAATTCTGTCTTTCTACTTCTAGTTTATAATGTCCCCAAGGTAAAGTTTCATTGTCAAATATACATCTCTTGTCATCAAATGGAGATAAACCTCTTTTATCTTGTTCAAATGTGTAAATATTATGATTTTTACTTTGTATAATTTTCTGCTTGAAACTCTTTGTTATTTTCTTCTCTAAGCATTCTTTATAATCATTATGGGTGATTTGATTTTTGATTACATGTTTCTTCACTCCTTTTGCTCTTTTCTTTTCATCTTCTTCAAATACTTTGATGGAGTACAATTTAGAAGCTAACCCTATGAATTCTTCAATACTTTTTCCTTTCATTTCATCTTTGAATTTACCAATAACTTTTTTATTAACTTGAGGAATACCATATATATTATTCTCAGGATAGTCTGATGTGTCAAATTCATCAATCATTCCTTTCATATCACTGTAAAAGTCTGGCGTTTTTATTGACAAAATTAATGAGTCTGTATCAGTATACAAAAGTTTAACATCATTTTTATATTCTCTCTTCAACCTATAATAGAAATCATACATCAATGTTTTTGAAATATCTAAAATAGAAACACCCACATAAATTGGTTGATTGAAATTGATGTGAGTTTTTTTCATGTGAACAGCTGCAAGATCTTCTGCAAAAAATGTTGATTTTACAAAATTTGGTTTTGAAACATACTTTGTATATTTTTTACCTTCACTAATCAATTTTATATCCACATGATTTCGCACATTCATCATTGTTCTACCAAACACCGAGTTATTCATCAATTTAAAAAAGTCTTTTTCAAATTCATTTTTTGCATTTTGTCTATGCTTTGTATTTTTATCAATATATACTTTCATCCAATCTGATTGGTTGAATTGAATAACTCTGTGAATTTTTTCCAATTTCAAACCTGCTTCAAGAGCCTGTCTAAGATTCAAATAATGTAAAACATATTTCTTCTTATCATATAATGTTGTGAATAATTTAGGAAGTCTATTTTCATCAATAATATTTTCTGCACAATAAGGTAGATCAGAATGATAATCATGTAATGTTTCTGGATAGCTTAAATCAACTTCAAACAGATATCCTTTGCTTTGGTTATCTCTCATTTTCAAAATTCTACTGTAAGTAAAATCGTTTGGATTTGCCCACCAAAACCCTCCATATGGTAAATGTTTACTCATAGCCCATCCATATAAATTATTTGCATCCAAATACTGAATGAATGTTGATTCTTTATTTTTATCAAATTTTTCACCCATGTACTTATGATTGGCTTTTTCATATCTATTTGAACATTGGGAAATTCCACCACGCTTGGCATTTTCAAACATGTACAACATGTCTACATCAGTTATCAATTCCAATTTTTGTTTTGTTGTTTTCAACATGCAATCCCAAGCAAATCCGGGGGTAGTATAATACCAAAGTGGATCTAACTTGTAAATTTCAAGTGCAGTTTTTCTGAAATTTTCAATCACATCTGCTAGCAAGAGTACATCAATTTTATTGTACAACATTGTAAACTCTTTTAGATTTTTAATGTTGAAATGTTCCCAAATTTTTTGAGCACGTAAAAATTCCTGTTCATCTACATGTTCATCATTCAAGGAGTTGTAGAAATTTCCCCTAGATGGTAACTCTTCCTCATCATATTTTTCTAATGAGTCCATATAATCGTAAGGGTAAGCCAATTTTTCAGTCAACAAATTGAACAATGAATCATTTCCAGGTGGTACTGTATTATCAAACCATTTCTTTAAATTTTTGAAATGACACATTTCCAAGTTTTTAGCCAATTTAGAAAGTGGTTCAGATAGAAATTTGTATGAATCTAAAAATCTAAGTTCTATTTTACCCTCTTTTCCTGAATAGTGTTGAAACTTTACAACTTTTGAGAAGCTGATGTAAGATTCCTCATTATTTGGAATTAGTTTTAAATTATCTGTAGTTCCAGCAAATTCTTTGACTAATAAGTGGGAATCATAACCAGAAAAGTTGTGAAACAAGACGGGTATGAAACTAGGTACATTGTAATTCAAGTTGCAAAGACTATGAGCTGCACCTCTATATTCACCTGTTATATGGTCATGATCCTGAACTTTCTTTTTATTTTTTTCTTCATCATCTAATTTCTCTTTCAAATCTAATTCTAATTTCTCTAGTCTATCAGTCAGTGTTTGATCATCATGATACTTTAAAATATTTGAAGTAATTTCTATTTCTTTTCTCAATTTATTAATATTTTTTTCCATCATAGGTGGGAAATCACTCAATTTTCTTTCACAAATATGACATATTGTTGCTTCTTTATATTCACATTTTTGTATATTGGTCAGTTTCTTCATTTTTTTACAATTATATATGTATTCATTAGCAATACGTACTGCATCTTCTGATAATTTTTCACACAATACTTGAGGGGTATTACTTCCAAAATATTCAAACATGTTCTCTGATATTTCTCCATTCTCATATAAAATGTAATAAACACAACTAATTGGTACGTGCTCTTGAATTTTTTGTGTTTTAGCATCTTCCTCTACTTTAGTTTTTTCAAGTTTTCTAAGTATACACTCAAAATCAGCTATTATTGTGAAAGGAATTTTCATTGATCGATTATAGTTTGTAAATTCACAAATGTTATCACTTTTAAGAGGAAGTTTTACTGCAACTGGATCATGTACTTTACAGCTTTCTCTATGTTCTAAATATTTAACTTCACTGTAAAAATGACAAAGGCACCTTTTGCACAAAAAATGTATTTTTTGAGTGTTTTTGGTTAATTGACTTTTAATCAATTTTGTTAGATCCTTAATCCAACAGTAGTGAGTATTTCTATCATTACTCTCTTCACATAAATACAATAAATCAACATGTTTTGTTTTCTCTTCTTTAGTAATATGTAAGGGATAAATTTTATAACGATCATCATGATGATAAACATTAATAGATAATCCACCTTCTACCAATTTCAATTCATTCACTTTATTTTCAAATTTCTCTATGTCTTTAATTTTCATCGGAAATTCAATATCTTTCAAAGCTTTATCAAAAGTTTTCTCATATGCTTTGTACTTTATTATTTCTTGTGGATTATCTTTTGCAGGATATAAACATGCTAAAAGTGACCATAAAAAGCATTTATTATCAGTATTTTTAACATTTATAATTGCTTTCTTATCTTTTAAAATTTTTGGAAGATCAATATAGGAACTTGCTCTAAGCGGGTCATATTTGTTTATATTTACTCTAAAACTATTGATTGATATTATTCGCCATGGACTACCTGTTAATTCATCAATGATATTTTCATGTCTATCAAGTACACTCTTCATTAAAGTTGAAATTCCATTTGTTAATTCACTTCTATTAGTAATTCTATCATTCTTAGTTTGCAAATGTTTGTATGCAATTTTTGTTTCATCTCGAGTGTCTACATAAGTTGCAGAAACACAAAAATTCACTTTAATACCACTATGCTTTTTCATCCATTCTTGAAGTAAAGAACTAACATGTTTTTTCATAAAATGTAAAAACTTTGACATATCTTTAATATCCCAGTTATTTTTCATATCAAATTGAGCATGTCTTGATTTAAAATTTTCATCCACAAATTCCCATTTGGGCAGAGGTAATGTTTTATTTGAGTGAAAATCGAGTAACCTTTCTACTATTTGATCTTTTCTCAACTGTTTATTAATATTGAAATTGTTATCCTGAATAAACTCAATCAATTTCTTTTTTGATAATTTCAACAATTTTTCTCTATCAATATTAATAGCCTTGATTTTATCTTTGTTCACTAACAAATCTGATTTTTTCATTTTATCAACATTTTTCATTCCATACCACTTCAATTCCGTCTTTAATTCTTTCACATTAATCTTGACTTCATTGTGTTTCTTTGTTTTTAAATGTCTGGCATAGTTCTTGTATGTAATTTTACACATACACTTCTCACATGTTCTTAAAGGTGCTTGGTTATCCATTTTATTATAGTTATTCATTTTATTATTGAAATTGATTTCTTTAACTAATGGATCAATTTCTAAAAGATGGTGTACTTCAAATGCAAAAAAATTCGTTCACAGTGGAAAAAATTCATTAGTTAAAAGAATCAGTTTCTATGATAAAGGTGTTGGTGTTTGTGTTACCACTTTATTAGAGATAATGTTTTCTTTAACTAGTGGTATAATTGTTAAAGTTTTGTATGATTTTTACAGTTCAATTTTGTCTTTGAACTCTATTATGAAATTTCCTGATAAATATTGATGAACTGAAATTCTATACCAATCTACTTTGTCTTTGAATTCTCTCATGAAATCTTCAGATAGCATCTCATGCCATAAAATTCCCCCCCAATCTACTTTGTCTTTGAATTCCCTTATGAAATCTTCTGATAGTGTTTGATGTTTTGAAATCATTCCCCAAACAACTTGATCTTTGAATTCTCTTATAAAGTTTTCTGATAGTGTTTGATGTTTTGAAATCCAATGCCAATCTACTTGATCTTTGAACTCTCTTATAAAGTTTTCTGATAGTGCTTGATTTCCTGAAATTTCACTCCAATATACTTTGTCTTTGAATTCTCTTATAAAGTTTTCTGATAGTTTTTGACGCCATGAAATCCTTTCCCAATATACTTTGTCTTTGAATTCTCTGATTAAATTTTCTGATAGTTCCTGATTACTTGAAATTTCTTCCCAATCTACTTTGTCTTTGAATTCCCTTATGAAATCTTCTGATAGTTTTTGATATTCTGAAATTCCCTCCCAATCTACTTTGTCTTTGAATTCCCTTATGAAATCTTCTGATAGTGTTTGATTACTTGAAACATCATACCAATTTACATAATCTTTTATTAATTCAAGGTGGCTCTTTTCAATAGTGTTCATTATTTATTTTATAATAGAAAGAAAAAAAAAATGTCAATTTGTTTTAATCAAATGCAAAAATTTCTCTTCAATAACTACCTCCACATGTGGTGGGTGCATTAGTTAAAAGAATCAGTTTCTATGATAAAGGTGTTGGTGTTTGTGTTATCGCTTTATTAGAGATAATGTTTTCTTTAACTAGTGGTATAATGGTAATGTTGTGATGAAATTTTTGCATTTGTTTGAAATGTTTAAGTTTTGAAAGAATTTTTGCATTTCATTGAAATGTTTAAGTTTTGAATGAATTTTTGCATTTGTTTGAAATGTTTAGGTTTTGATGAAATTTTTGCATTTGTTTGAAATGTTTAAGTATTGCAAAAAATTTTGCATTTCATTTCAATATCTAAGTTTTGTAAATATTTTTGCATTTGATTGAATGAAAAACTATGTGAAGGTTTATGTGAAATTTTTCACATAAGTTTCCACATACTTTTGAATTTAAAAAGTATTGTAAGAATTCTTACTCCAGTGCCAGGAAATACATTTTATATCTACTCGAGTATACACTTGGCGAAGTCATCGCTGCCGGAGAATTTTAACCAGACGGATGCTAAATTGGTATACAGAGCGTATTATACATCACTATAGTTATCTCGAGTGATCTGATCATTTTGATATCTTTTCACGTCAATGTCTTTTACTCATTTACCATTAGACATAGCACAAGTCTCCAAATACACCGCGTATATAAACGTAATCGAGTCAATGAAACTTCTCCGTTCTCTTGTTACACTGATTGCGAGCACTCGTCGTATACAATTTAAAATAGAACGGGCATGGGCAGCGTAAATGATGCGGGTCATTTAGATGGATAATTTCGCGACCAGGACCAGTTCGTCATTCATCAGATTTAATTTAGGATAGGGTGAAATGCCCACTTCCCTCAAACACAATACGAGGTGTGACAGTGACTTTGATTACACATAGACACTCGACACGAACACATAGTTATCCAATTACCAATACACACTTACAAAACTGAGATTGCCAGTCGCAATTTGCGTTTGAAGGACATTACGGAGTCGCAGCCAGGTGTAAATTATAGGATATTCGATCGTCTACCATTCTGGGTACTATGTAGCAGGTAAGATTCTCATAGCGCAGTAATAATCATAAAGGAGAAGTTTGCAAGATTATGGGGTTGATGAAAGCAATTTTATGATTGATCCAAAATTCATGAAAATGTAAAGTGACGCATGAGTTAGGAATCCATTTCTCAAGGTCTATCTCCGTTTTAAGGTACTGGAGGTGTGCTTATTTTCCAAAAGGAAGAATAACGTTGATTCAGGAACCTCCTTACACGTTTCCCTTCAAGTTCTATACTGATTATTTTATTTATTTATTTTTAAAAAAATACATGTGAAGAGTGATATTCCAAAACTCGCTTTGTCCATTTTTATCGAAGTGCGTTTTTCAGTGGAACCTGGTACATGAAGTATTAACTCACATTCCTACATCATCAACTTACCAAAATGAGGTGTTAAACTCATCTAAATAGCCAATTCACTAAAAAATTAAAAAAAAATAATGTTCCAAAACTCGCTTTGTCCATTTTTATTGAAATTTTTTTCAGCAGTATTTAGTGGATGAAGTGTATACCTACACTCCTACATCATAAATCCACCCAAATAAAGTGCTAAACTCGCCTAAAAAGCAAATTTACCCGTTTAAAGGGAAACTGTTTTTCCTCTTTCCTGAAAAGTTGCGAAAATGGACAAAGCGAGTTTTGGAATATCACTCTTCATGTTTAAGTTTTACCTACCCCTTTAAAAAAATTTCAGTTTTTTTTTTTAAATTTAAAAATAACATTATCAAACTACCATCCAACGGGTACAATACCCTTATATTTTTTGTTCGATTTTTACATTTTTTCCAACTTTTCAATTTCAAATTTTTTGGAATTTTTTTTAAAGGCAAGAAAAATTGCAGTAAGGTAAGTAGAAGTATGTACTAGTCGGGGAGCCCGCATAAGGGTCTATTGCACCCCCCCCCCCCGGTCGATCCTCTGGAAAAACTTATTTCTTAAAGGGCGAGTCCTAAGGAACATTTCTAGCCCTTGTCCTCAAAAAAAAAGTGGCCCTACTTACAAAATGGCGGCCATTTTGATTGACAGGTCAGCCGAAATCACAGATTTTGCGTTCCAACAATAGGACTTGCACTAAATTTTTTAAACCGTACAAAGGTAGATTGAAAGATCAGGCAAAAATTCATCACCTGTCAAAATTTCAAGTGCTTCAGTGCCTTTTTCAATTTTTGGTGAATTTTTGAAAATCAAGTTTAGGCCAAAAATGAGGAATAAAATCAAAATTTTACCAAATCGACCAAGAAAGCTGAAATTAGAGGTATACCTTATTTTCGACGTGCCAAATCGATTGGAAACTGTTTCAAACCGTTTTGAGCAGTTCATGGAGCCTCCAGCAGATTTTTGAAACTCGAAATTTCTCAAAATTAATTTCATCAAAATTTACATAACCAAGGGGGAGTCAAGGGTCTGAGATTCTACATAACCAAGGGGGAGGCAAGGGCTTGAGATTCTACATAACCAAGGGGGAGGCAAGGGTTTGAGATTTTACATAACCAAGGTGGAGGCAAGGGTTTGAGATTCTACATAACCAAAGGGGAGGCAAGGGTTTGAAAATTTTTTGTTTAGCTGTTCTATTGTGCGTTGAAAAATTTTACATAACCAAGGGGGAGTCAAGGGTCTGAGATTCTACATAACCAAGGGGGAGGTAAGGGTTTGAGATTTTACATAACCAAGGGGGAGGTAAGGGTTTGAGATTTTACATAACCAAGGTGGAGGCAAGCGTTTGAGATTCTACATAACCAAGAGGGAGGCAAGGTTTTGAGATTTTACATAACCAAGGGGGAGGCAAGAGTTTGAGATATAACATAACCAAGGGGGAGGCAAGGGCTTGAGATTTTACATAACCAAGGGGGAGGCAAGGATTTGAGATTTTACATAACCAAGGTGGAGGCAAGGGTTTGAGAGTCTACATAACCAAAGAGGAGGGAAGGGTTTGAAATTTTTTTGTTTAGCTGTTCTATAGTGCGTTGAAAAATTTTACATAACCAAGGGGGAGTCAAGGGTCTGAGATTCTACATAACCAAGGGGGAGGCAAGGGCTTGAGATTCTACATAACCAAGGGGGAGGCAAGGGTTTGAGATTTTACATAACCAAGGTGGAGGCAAGGGTTTGAGATTCTACATAACCAAAGGGGAAAGGTTGGGTTTGAGAATATTTTGTTGAGTCGTTCTGATGGGGGTTGAGAAATTTTACATACCCAAGGCGGAGGCAAGGGTTTGAGATTTTACATAACCAAGGGGGAGGCAACGGTTTGAGATTTTACATAACCAAGGGGGAGGCAAGGGTTTGAGATTTTACATAAGGAAGGGGGTGGCAAGGGTTTGTGCTTTTACATAACGACAGGGGTGGCAAGGGATTGAGATTTTACATAACCAAGGGGGAGGCAAGGGTTTGAGATTTTTTTGTTGAGTCAATGTAATAGGGTTGATCAATTTTACATGACCAAGGGGGAGGCAAGGGTTTGAGATTTTACCTAACCAAGGGGGAAGATTGGGTTTGAGGTTCAACTTAACCAAGAGGGATGCAAGGGTTTGTGCTGATACATAATGAAGGGGGAGGCAAGGTTTTGACATTTTACATAACCCATGGGGAGGCACGGGTTTGAGATTTTACATAACCAAAGGGGAAAGGTTGGGTTTGAGAATATTTTGTTGAGTGGTTATAATGTGGTTTGAAAAATTTAACATGACCAAGGTGGGGGCAAGGGTTTTAGATTTCACATAACCAAGGGGGAGCCAGGGGGTTTGAGATCATTTTGTTGAGTCGTTCTAATGATGTTTGAAAAATTTTACATAACCAAGGGGGATGGAAGGGTTTTAGATTTCACATAACCAAGGGGGAAGATTGGGTTTGTGATAAATTTATGGAGATGGAAAGCCGAAATTCATTCTGCAAACTAATTCCAATTCACTACGAAGTCAACTGCAGGTAGATTTCAAGTCGTTTTGGAGCCTCCAGCGACATTTTGAAAATTACTGGAGTCTCCACCAGATTTTTTAAACTTGAAATTTTCCAAAAAAATGATTTTTGTTTTTCAAAATTATGCACATCAAAATTGACCTTTTTTTTGAGAATTACCCAGAATTTTGATTTTATCCCTCATTTTTGGCCTAAACTTGATTTTCAAAAATTCACCAAAAATTGAAAAAGGCACTTTAGCACTTGAAATTTTGACAGGTGATGAATTTTTGCCTGATCTTTCGATCTACCATTGTACGGTTTAAAAAATTTCGTGCGATTCCTATGTTGGAACGCAAAATCTGCGATTTCGGCTGACCTGTCAATCAAAATGACCGCCATTTTGTAAGTAGGACCACTTTTTTTTTGAGGACAAGGGCTAGAAATGTTCCTTAGGACTCCCCCTTTAAGAAAAAAGTTGTCCCGGCGGATCGAGGTGGGGGGTGCAATGGTCATCTGACTACACCAACAGAGGAAAATCACGTCAGGAAAAAAAACGAAGGACACGCCCTCATTTTTGGCTCGATCAATTTCATAAGAAAAAGGTCACATTTAGATTCAATAAAATAAAAGCAAACCTGCTCCTGTCTTCTCATTCTGCGTCTGCAATGCCAATCTCTCATCGTATACTTATTACGAAAGAGAAGATGTACTCGCAAGTATGGCTACGAATAGTTACAAATACTCTAGGACATGACATGAGTTTCAGTAGGTACCTATTATAAAACATGTTCGGTTCGGGTTGAATTTTTTCTCACATTATGCACATCTACGAATCGACATGCAGTAGAAAAAGTACATATAGAAGATAGAAAATGAGCTCGACGACCGGAAAAATATTTTACTAGAGAGAAAAAAATAATAATTTATAATTCCGGCGCGGCGCGGCGAGCGTTCGTATAATTTTGCATTTTAATTCGCAGATAATAAAAACATATATGTACATCTACATACATACGCATCGTACGTATACCTACTATACGTTTTAATAATATTATTACTTCTACCTGTAGTATTACTTCATCAGTATATTGATACTCTGCTTCTCGTTTGAAGAGTGATGTTTTTTCTCTACATTTTTAATACGTAATAATTGAAACCTGATTCGCTTTATGTACTTCCTACTTGTAACGATGAAAAAAAAGCGAATCAATACACATAAAGGTACCAATTTGACCTAGGGATTAGCTCTCATCATACTCGCAGCAGAAATAGAATGTAGGATTTTAAGCATTGTAACATTACGACGACGACAACGTCGCAGCAATTACCTACACAGCGCAGCACGTTCGATGGCCGGCCGAGCAGGCAGAAACGCTTTAGGAGTTATTATGGTTTTTTGCATAAATTAACCAACAGTTGCGGGAGGACGTGGTAGCAGAGAGCAGTTTCACATGCATTCATTCAAAGTGAACGGGTTAAGCGATGCAATTTTTTCCTAACGAGGGCGTCGGTGGCTGGAGAAGCTGCAGGGTAAAGCTGCACAGTGCACACTGCACACCGCGCGCCGAATCCAATTTATACGTATACATAAACGACGCTATATTTACGTATATTATGACGATTAAATAACGACGGGTGTTAGTGCGGATGCCGTTGTCGTCGTTATGTAGCTGTAGGATTGCAATGGGTTGGGTATGGGTAGCCAATGTAATAAAATATCCTAAAAAGGATACATATTAAACGCAGTATAATGTTATGTGTTTTACGTGCGATACCCTGTGTGCTCATAATACGTACTTTGTACATGCTCATTATATCTATTTCGAAATGCAATAATGATTCGTTTTGCATCGCGAGAATGCACCAAATGTCAATTTAGGTTGGTTCAGAGGGAGGCAAACTGAAGAGTAGGACCGACATGGACAGCTTCCGAGCGATTAACGAGTTTGAAAACATAATTTCACGAATATGTAATTTCATATAAGTATGGGATGCAAGAGAGGAAAATCAGCTGAGTCATTTTATATGTACCTTGAAACGTTTAAAATTTGCACATGGTGGAATTTTTTCATATAATTTTTACCGTATGGAGAGGTCATCTATCGATGACGAATCGCACACCGGACGAAAAATTTGTATGTTGATGAATTTCTGCCAATATTGGAGGAAATGACGCTTCAATTGTGATATTTACTGATAAAGTAATCATTTTTAAATCAAGCACCTTGAAAAACAATTCAAACCTCATCTACATGTACATCAACACCAAATATATCTGCTATGGAATGTAACAACACTCAAATACCAAAAATCATAATCAACAAAGTTAGAGGAATTGTGAAACAAATTAACAACAAAAAATCACCTGGATACGACAAAATTGATGGAAAAATCATGAAAGAATTTCCACCTGGCTGATTTGGTGTATCACACAAATTTTTAACATAATACTTACAACTGGATTCCATCCCAATGAATGGAAGTAAGCCGAAGTTATTCTCATCCACAAACAAGGAAACCAGAATGCGAAACCTCATTGTACAGACCTATCAGCTTATTGCCAATCCTATCTAAAATCTTTGAAAAACTAATTTTACAAAGGCTATGGCCAATTCTGGAAAATAGAAGGCTGATTCCAAACCACCAATTCGGATTTCGTTTGAAACACAATATTATTCAATTCAGCAAGTACATCATCTCGTCGAAAAAATTAACAACTCTCTCAAAGATAAAAAAATTTGTGCTGCTGCAGCTTTTCTTGATGTAAGCTGAGCTTTTGATCGCTTATTGTCAGTCCAATATACAGGGTGCCCAGAAATATCGAGTACCCCTAAAAAAGTTTTCTACTAAAATACTCCGGTTGGTCACAGTGAATGATAATAATGATAGCACATGATTGGTTGTTGGACTGGAGAGATAACATTTCACCAATCATATGCATCTATTTCACATTGCCAACCTATATTTTTAATGAAAAACTTTCTTAGGGGTACTTCGATATTTCTGGGCACCCTGTAGCTTGAGCTGAATTGTGTCAGTCGCATTTTATGGAAGCCAAAAAGGAATAACAGAAGGGTTTCCCAAATTGATTTGCTCTTATCTTGATTTTTTTTCAATAAATCTTTTTTCAACCAATCATCCATAAATAAACATGCAAAAAATACATACATAGCCAATAATTTTTACTTTCTAAAAAATGTTGGGAACTAAAAAAAATTGGAAAAATGTGTTGGGATTTGGCTTATGCAGATGACACAATTCAGCTCAAGCTATGTTGGATGGACAATATGGCATGCTGGGGTGCATTCACTTTGCATGTAGAAATCGGGTATACTTACTTGATTTCATTAGGCATAAACAAAGCATTAACCGACAGGTTCTTTCGTTCTTTGACAGATTTGGATTCATAAACAGAACGTTAATTTTGCCTCAGGAAACAAAAATATTGTTAGTTGTCTCTTGTTGAGAAATGAAATACCAAACATGATACTTTTATTCAGAGAAATTTGCCTATTATTGGCCAATTAATTTTCCAACTTCTCAAACAAAAGAACTAATTTGTGTATCGTAAAGCTTGTTTATACCTAATGAAATTGAGTAACTTATACCTGATTTTTACATGCAAAGTGAATACACCCCCGGGCTCTTAATGAAACTTAAAAACCATCTTTCAGACATACTGTACAATACAATCTTCTAGCTCACTATCTATCTACATGATAGAAAATTCAGAGTCTAATGTGATGATGCTTTCTCTGACTTCAGAACAATCCGAGCAGGAGTACCACAAGGAAACATATTGAGCCCAATACAGACTACTTTGGAGTCTTGATAACTTGAAGCTGAAGGGAGAAGGAGTTAACTTCAAGCTATCGGAGTTTTGGAGTTATTGGAGTTCGAGTTATAGAGGTTCGTTTTTGGTATATTTTGAGTTAGCAAAGTTTGAATTAGATCAATGTTTTTTACTAAGAAATGAAGTGGAAAATGTATTATACCTATGTATTTAAGTGAAATGTACATGTTTATGAACATGAATGTACTTATAAGTAACTCTGATGTGTTTGTAAAAGAGGTTTGCATCAATGAGAATCAAATTTACAAGTTTTTTCAACAAGAAATTTGAGTTATAGAGGCAAAACGTTGGCAACGTTCAACTTACAGAGCTTTTTTTCTATATTTTTCAAAAATTTTACTTCCGAGTTATCAAAGGCTTTGGAATTCTTGTTTTGAGGTAAAGAAGTGAATTTTTGATTGAGTCTTATGGGGAGTTGAAGGGAAACACTCTGCTTCGAGTTACCGGAGTTTGAGTTATCAAGACTTCACTGTATTACATCTTCTCTACACGGGTGACATCCCTTTGACAAGCAATGACATCACAATGGCGACATTTGCTGACAACACTGCAATTACCACACAAGATTTTGATCCAGATGTTGCAATGGACAATGGTGTCAAACTTGGAGAATCAAACTCAACAGTGAAAAATTGAGCTACTTCCTTTTTACCAGAAGGAAATTTGAAACAACTTGCTCACTAATGATATGTTTGATAACGATGAAATACTTTGAACAAATGTTGTCAAATATCTGGGATTACACCTTGATAATCATCTCACATGGAGAGATCATATTCTGAAGAAGAGAACTCGAGTGGACAAAAAACTCAAATTGCTTTATTGGCTTCTTAGAACTAATATGCTGAACCAACAAAACAAGATCTTAATATACAAAAATGTTTATTCAAACCAATTTGGTCATATGGTATTGAACTATGGGGTTTGGCTAGAGATTCCAAGATCCTGATTATTGAAAGATTCCAGAATAAAATTCTAAGAAAACTTATAAACATGCCATGGTATGTGAAGAACAACACAATTCTCAAAAATTTGGAGATACTTAGGTACCTAGTATGAAATCAACAATATCCATAAGAAAGTAACATCTATCAAGAAAGAATTTCTATTCATCAATAATGTATTAGTAAAAAATCTGTTGAATTGTGATGAAGAAATCAATTCATTTTTGTCGAGGTTGGAAATTTTCTCTAATTTGTGCAGAGGGTGCTTGATCGAGTCATTTTCGTCGAAGTATAAATTTTCACCAATTTGTGCAGAGGGTGCCCTGGTTGAATGTTGATTTAATCGCTGTCAAAAGCTAGCATCAAACTTTTTTATGTTTCATGATTTTGATAAATAATATCTTTTTATGTATGATTGTATGTAAGTACATGTTTGCAGTGTGCCTGACTGCCTGTAGTGCCTGTGCATCCATCGTAGAATACAAAGACACAAGAACAGTCATCGTCATTCATAATTCAAACGAACTTCGTACAATGGTATTACGTCAACGTACCTAATGTAGAAATTAATGATATCATTGGTTGTAGATCTATACGTTCCTCGTGTTCCTTGCCTATCTACATGCATCGTACATGTACAGTTGTACACGTTATACTCGAGTATTACAAAGCCTACGTGTGTTTATAATAGTGTACATACAACGCGAATCCGACGTTGTTCGTCGTAAGACCACGGACGCGGACGTCTACTTATTTCATTTATAAAACAGGTGAGAAACGATGATTCACAATTTCCTGTTGAAACGACGACGACGAAGACGATGACGCGACGACAGAGGGTGGCAGTGGCAAATTATACCTATTCGCAGTTATTCATACCATGATACCGAGTGTCTCATTATCTACTCTCTAGTCTCTACTGAACATTCTGGAGTTCGTATGAATCTGCAGAGTTGTATCTAACTATCCATACAAACGTAGAAATTACCCATACCAAAGTACCTTACACTCTTTTTTTTCCACGTTAATTAAGCCTGTAATATACGTACAATGTCGCTGGCCTCCAAGGTCGACGCCATTCATAAGAACGACCACACCAGTGCCCATGTTCGCAATGTTTGATCACAATGCCGTAGGTGTATCTATAATTGATTCGATCAGGTATTTTTGATCTCGCTCTTTACGTCTCTGTCTGCGATTTACGAGTATTAGGATATTATAATTCAAGTCTACCTCTCTATAGGTTGTCGTTATGTTGATTGTTGTGCGCGTGTGTGAACTTTGAATCGCGGAAGTTGTGGCACTATGAACCGACCAACTGGTATGTCAAAATTCACGTAGTATGTTTGAAAAAAAAAAATTTATCTACATTTCCTGTACATGAAAACTGAGAAAAAAAACTGAGGTTGAGTCTTCATGAGAGAGATCAGAATCACTCGAAAATGTGAATTATATTTGTCGAGTCAAAATTTTAGAAAGAAAGCCGAAGAGCGAAACTGAATGGATGAGGTGATTTGATCCTCTTCGCGAAGGTCGCTTTACAAGGTACATACAAAAACTTACTGATAAAAATGTTAGCAGTCTGTTTTCACCCATAGTTCCTTTTTCACCCAAAATGTGGGTTCTCGAAAAATTTTCAACTTACAAAGTTCTCGGTAGAATTTTTTCAAACTTGTACAAATCATGCATCGTATTAAAAATCATTCCCGAAAATTTTTTCAATTTTTTTGAAAACATTTTTCAAACAAATGTTGTACCTCAACAGCTCTTTTACATATACCTACTTTCAATTTTTTTAAAATAAGAATATCATTCAAGGCAACTTTTATTTACATATAAAATTTGAGGAATTTCATCAAAATTCGCATAAAATTGCACGAAATGTCGGCAATAAAACATGTTAAAATGACCTAAAAATGTGTTAGGAAGCATTGAAATTATTTTGAACTACCAAACACTGATGAAACATCATCAAAATTTGCCAGAATTCACAAAAAAGTTGCAAAAATGTCCTTAAAATATGCTGGAATTTCATAAAGATACTTCTGAAAGACATTAAAATTCTTCAAAACCAAAAACTGACGAAATTTCAAGAAAATCCGGGAACATTCAGCTAATATTAAGTACGAAGAAGTCAATAAATAACCCTATTTTAAAATCTCATAAAAAAACTTTAAGAACATTAAAATGTTCATTGATCAACATTCAGAAATCTACAAAAAACTAAGGAGATTTTTGAAAAAATTCTGTGAAATCTACCTGGTAAAAAAAATTGTGAGTACATCCCCCCCCCTCAAAAAACTATAAAATCACTAATAAAATAATAAAATTTGTATAATCAAAAATATTGTTGGAATAACACCAAATTGTCAAAAATTGCACGAAGTGTGTAAGACTAAAATATCTTGGTTTTAAAAATAATTTTTAATGATTTGAATGTTTTTTCAACGGTTTTTATGTAATTTTTAACGATCTTTCACGATGTTTTTCGTAAATTTTTTTAGGATTTCGTCAGATGTTGATATTTTGATACCTATTCGTGAATTATTTCTACTCTTTTAAGGGATCCCTTTGTATTTTGAACAAGTTCACTATTTTGGACTGTTTACCCTTGAATTTTGCCGAATTTGAGAAATTTTCGATAATTAATAATAATTATTTTTCATGATTTATAAACAATTTTGATGAAAATTCTTCAATTTTTGATAATCTTGACAACATTTTTGTATTTTTATATCATTTTCGTTGTTTTTCAATGATATTCATTTTTTCAAAAATGTTTATTATGATTGTCATTTCAACATTTTTTAACAACTTTTTTTTGCAAAATTTCTGTAAGTCTTGCCGAATTTTGATGAAATTTTATCAGCATTTAGTAGTTACAATAATGATTTTGACGCTTTTGACATGTTTTATGCTACTTTAACATGTTTTGAAGACGTTTTATGGAACTTTAAGCGAGTTTTTTAAATGAAATTTTAATAGTTTTTGATGATTTTCAGGGATCTTAATGATACATTTTTGTCTTTTTGTTTCACTTTAGCGGGTTTTTTAAACAATTTTTCACGCAATTTTTGACGAATTTTACAAAAATTTCATCAATGTTTGGTAATTTGAAAATTTATGCCTCAAAAAACGGATTTTTGCAATTTTAAACGCGTTTTAAGGATGTTTTATGCAATTTTTCACAGATTTACAAAATTTCATTATTTTTATCACATTTTATTTAATTTTTTTTTTTTTTTTGAATTCAACAATCACCTATCGAAATATTTCATATAACCTGAGAAATTATGGTTTAAGGTACGCACATTTTGCAGCTAAGCCTTTCTCAGCTGGCTATAGTTTTATTTTGATAAGGAAAAGTTTCAACAAAACAGCAAAATGCATTCCCACAAAAAAATTCCAGGGTGAAAGTTTTTTTCAAAAGAGTTACACATTGGTTACGTATTTTTCATTGTCTGGTCCCTTTCCCCACTCAAGGAACCTATTTCGTCTCTAAATTTCAAAATACTGGGTTTACGGGGGAAAAGTTCAACGAATTTGAGGAATATTTATCAAAGATATCTATACCCACAAATCGATAATCATTATTTTCAACATGAAGTACATTGTTCAAGGGAAGTTACACCCCGATAATTTTTTTACATCACTCTCATGATTTTTGACCGCTTTCTTCCTCTCCCCTTAAAACAACAGCCGAAGTATGGATTAAAAAATATATATATTTATTTGATCCCCTGATGAAAAAAAAAAATACTTTGAGTTTAAGATTCCAAGGTTGCTACCAGCATCACAAAATTTTCGATTGTACAGTAAATCTTCGAAAAAGTTAATAGCTTGAAAATAAAATGAGGGCTGGAGGTCAAGACGTTAAATCAGATTATATCACATACACATATTGAAAAAGAAAAAAACCTTTGTCCAGATCTGACTACATCTTCCCCAGGGTAACATAACATACCTGCAGCATCTTTGCGGAAAACAAACGAGTAAAAAAATCTATTTCATCGAACAAATTTTCTTCACAATTGATGTACGTACGTACGAGTAATTTCACACAAACACACCATCACCTTACCAAACACCGAAGAATTTGTCTCTTCCTGTACATCGTTTTTCTATTTTCTCCTCCCCCACTGCTCTAGCTTCATCCTATATCGTGAAAAATACGACTACTTGTACTGTGTGTGAACGTTTTTCATCCATCCAATATTTATCAAATCCTGTAACAAAAATCAAGCTCGGAAATGGCTCCGGAACAGGGTATTTTTTCTTAGCTGTCGTCTCTTTTATTCTCCTCCAACCTCGAGAAGAATAAGAAGCGTCGCCGAAAGAATAAATTCTCGTTATAAATGATTGATACGATTTCGGACGCAGACGTCGACGCTGTCGTCGTACGAGTAAATATACTACGTACAAAATACGAGCATATATTGTAGAGCATGTAAATCCCTAATGCGACGTCGATCGTGTTAACGGTAGTATCGTCGAGATGCGAAAATTTGCTAGAGAATTCCTTCGATCAAGGAATCTAACCTATACTTCTATAGTGAGGCTTTGTTTGTACAGGTGTAAAATATCGCAGGTATATAATGCAACGTGTGTATTTACGTGACGATCTACATTCTACAACATGTAATTTTTTTTAGGAACAAAAATAGGAAATTTAACGTCAGATTGCAACGCGTGCAAAAAATATGAAATAATGATCGAAAACAGAATGGAGAATCGCCAAGGTACAAAAGCTGCTAAAAACGAAAAAAAAATCGAAAACCCTCAATAAAAGCAAAGTGGTCTAAAGTAGCAGTAGAAAAAAAAACATAAAGTAGGCTAGCAAGCTTCGGATTTCACGTCGTAGTATAATAATACGATAGAGTCCGAAGGAAAGGCTGAGAGTTCGGGTTGGCGGATATGGGAGCCGAAGCCGATGCTGACGTAACTTTACAAAAGCTCAAGTATAAATAATACGATTGAAATTGGCATTTTGCGGAACCATAAACAAAATAACAATTCGTGGCGGTAAAAGTCAGTCTAGAAAAGTCTGGGTGTTTCTGTTTACTCTTTTATCAATGCGAAAAAATCGAGATTTAGATTTTGTTTTCACGCCATCGCATTCGCAAGCGACTACGAACTGTACGAAGATGTGAAAAAAAACCTCCGCGAAAGAGGAATACAGGAAAAGGAAAAACGACACGTAAAAGGTCTTTCAACTTTTATTTCATAGTTGGCTTGAAGTATATCGAGAAAAGAAATGGATGTCAGATGAAGAAAAAGAAAATGTTCTACGGTGAACCTTTACGATGACGGTGGTAAGATTTTCTTTTTTTTTTTTCGCTCGCTTCATTCATGCTTCGTTGTCTGGAATGTCTGCTGCCTCTTTTTTTTTAGCCTATTTGACGACGACGACGTTTATACAAAAGAAGAAGTTAAGTATTAATTTTTTTGGTTTTTTTACCTGGCACTGGATGAAAATGGAGCTTGAATTAAAGGTTTCGTGTTGTGGTATTTAGATGTTTGGTTTTATGGCATGGTTGAGTAGATTAGTTATGTATGTGAGTTGATTGACTTGAATTTTGTTCAAAATTGACGTGTTGGTGGTATTTTTTCCTATCAATTTTTCCAAAAATTTCTCAAAATTATCGAAAATGATCAATTTTGAATTTTCAAAAATTCTCCAAAAATCAATTCGGGTAGCTGAAAGTTTGGTTCTGGTGTTTCAGACCATATACTCTTTTCGAAAACTGAAACTTTTTTTTTTGGGGGGGGGGGGTGTTTATAATTACAAGATTCGTAAACTTCCAGCTTTTCAGATTGACAAGTAAAATTTTTCGCTACTTGACCATAAAAGATTTAGCTCAAAAATATCAAATTGATGGTTACAAATTTCGCCAACTGCTCAATTTCGATTTCTAAAATTTTCGAATCTAAAATCAACGAAACACAGGTGGTTTATGATCACGACAGATTTATGTTCAAATTCACCACTTGTCTAAACAATTAGTCACGTATAAAGACATAGGTATCCAGATGGAAGAATTATATTATGAATTCGAAAACAGTGATTCACATCGAAACTTTGATCAAATTGAAAGTAGTACAAATTTTGCATGAAAATTGAAAATCTTCAAACATGTTCGCGTATTTGGTCATTTTTCTTTTCGTATCGTGTTCGTATGTGACCTGCCCTGATTATGAAGAGGAGCCTGTACCTTCTGTGATGTTTAATCAGTTCGATAACCTTTGGAATAGGTAAAGCGTTTGAGTTTTATTTATCAATTAGCAAATCCACCCGTCGCTAACGACGGTCAAAGAATATTCAAAGATGTTGACCCCCTTGTACATATGAAACGCCTTATTAAGTTGAAAAATATAAAAAAAAAATAAATAAATAGATGTCCGTAGATACGAGCAAATTATTTTAAAATTTTTCATATCTGAGCAGAATACTTCTACTTATGTAATAAATAATAAGATAAGATTCTGAAAACATTTAAATTAGATTTTGAAAAATGAAGTGAGTTTAAGTAAGTATAGAAGTACTTATACATATACATCGGTTGTTCACATTCATTAAACCATATGCCTGTAACTAATTAATCATACGTCTATAGTTGTGGAAAATGTAACTCGAGGTAATTTTAAATTAGACACAATTTTCATTATATTCCAAAATTTCAGCTCCAATATATGCAAAGATAAGCAAAAAGCGGCATTGGTAAAAGACATTTGCGTAGAACTCGGGAAAAAAGTAGAAAACGCATACAGCGAAGAGAAGATTAGAAATGACAGTGGGTGTAAAAATTTGCAAGTCAAGCTATTCAGTATTATGCACGGTGAAATTTTCGTTCCAAGAGAAATAGGAATTTGTTATCTAAGTGCAGGTAAAGATGACAAATGTATATCGATGGGTCCAACGGCAGACGATTTGTTGATTTGGTCACGCGTTAAAGTTGAGTTAGTTGCGCCGAAATTCAAAGTAAGTAATTTAATCGTACCTATTGGTTCTTTTGGTGTGTATAAAATACCTAAGTACTCGTATACCTACTTATTCGGATTTCAAAAATTCATAGAAAATTTTCGTACCTATTTTCCATTTAATTCGCAGGGTTGGGCTTGTGAACCAAAAAAGAATTTGAAAGGCTACTGGAAAAACAAGATTGAAGAAGAACCGAAAAATGACTCGAAGGAAGGGTCCACATCAACATATCACTCGAAGGATCAGTCCACGTAATCTGATAAATTGAAGGAAGGGTCTACATCAACAGATTACTCGAAGGGAGGGTTCGCATCGGTAGATCAATCAACGAAAATTTGAATTCTACAATGATGTATGTCAAAGTACTTTAAAATGGGTACACATAAAATAAGTTTTTTTTTTTTTTTTCATATTTTGACTTTATAAATTATATCTATATCTATCATCTATACGTATAATAATATACTATTTTAAAACTCAAAAACTAATTGGAAAAAGTGAAAAATGATACTCCTTCATTGCATCTAGTTACACATATTTTGAAATAATGATTCCGATAACAACAGTTTACTCATTGAAAAATTGGAACGTTTTTTTTTCGTATTCAGCATTTTAAAAAGTTCTCAAGTTTACAAAAACATACTATTTTTCATACGATTGAAAGCGTTATCGAATGGAATTATGATCTCGCAGTTTTTCAAAAGAAAAAAAATTCGCGTGAGCTAAAATTTTTTGGAGGAGTGTATGAGGGAGGGAGGGAGAGGAGGGAGATGGGAACGAAAGAGGGAGATAAGGAGAAGATAATTTCAACTCAAAATGAGCTGATTTTCAGATCGAAGACCTAAATATTTTTTCGATAAACCCCAAAGGAAGTTTTTGTGATTAAACGAATAGTTAATTTTAAAAATCTTTAGGACATTTTTGGTAGAAAATTCAGAATAGAATAATTTTATAAATAAGTTCTTTATCAATAAAAGCTTATTCTTGCGATATCTCTCCAAGTGAATCCGAAAATCTGAATTTGGTGGAGGTTCCATCACTTTCATTGAGGTTTTACGCTCACTTCGGATCATATGCGAGTTTAGCGTTCTGGTCAGGATAGTGTCTTTGGCCTCTACACCAAAAATTGCTCAGGAAAGAATTTCCGGACCCAAACTCTTATTGTTTTCCAAAAAATTAGGTACTTGACTAACCTAAATTTTTTTTAAAAAGATTAAAAACTAACTAAAAAAGTTACAATGAAACAGAATTTAAAAAAACGAACATTTCATTCAAAAAAAGAAAGAAAATACCTACAAAACAATAAATATTCCAATTGAAATCCGACAATGAAACTCGATTGAGACTTTGAGAATTTTAGCAAAAAGTACGATTTTTGGCAATTACTTACCTACTGGCAAAAAAATAATAGCTTACGTTTTCTAAATTTTTGTTAGAAAGTGAGACTATTTGACAACTTTTTGGTAATACTTAAAAGAAGATTTTTGGCAATTTTTGATGTAAAAATGAGAATTTTTGACAATTTTTGATAAAAAAGTGTGATTTTGGCAATTTCAGCAAAAAGCAGACCTTTTTAAAAGTAATTTTTGACACAAAAGCGAGACTTGATTAATCAATATTCGTAAAAAAAAAGTGAGACTTTTTGGCTATTTTTAGAATTTTTAGGAGGGGGGGGGGGGCGAGACTAATTCGGAAAAAACGAGCATCTTTGACAATTTAAGCAAAAATTACATCTTGGGCAATTATCAGCAAGGAAATGATTCGTTTTCCAAATTTATGATAGAAAAGTTGAACTTATTGTTGTAATAAAGTAAGATTTTCAATATTTTTGAGACATGAAAGTGATAATTTTTGGCAGTTTCTGGCGAAAAAGCGAGATTTTGAGAATTGCAGCAAGAGCTTTTCAGCAATAATTTTTGGAAACAAGTGAGACTTTTTGGATTGACATTTTTTAGGGAAAAAAGCGAGATTTAACCTTATTGATAATTTACAAGAAAGCGAGAATTTTTGTCAATCTTTGGCCAAAAAAACCAACGCTTTTAGGAAACAACTCGCAAACGAGTGATAATTTTCTGAAATTTTAAGCCGGAAAAAAAGAGATT
Source organism: Planococcus citri (assembly GCF_950023065.1). Lineage (NCBI taxonomy): Eukaryota > Metazoa > Arthropoda > Insecta > Hemiptera > Pseudococcidae > Planococcus > Planococcus citri. The sequence goes on along the minus strand of NC_088679.1, from coordinate 17,526,211 downwards.
TATTTTGCAACCATTTGGTAAAAAAGTTACTTTTCTTCTCTAAATGTTGACAAAAAGCAAGATTTTGATAATTTTAGCAGAAAGGCAAGGTTTATAGGCAATGATACGTTTTACTTCGATAATATTATTATTTTATTATTTTTATTCGATTTTAGCGCGATCTATGTAATCGTAGTCGCAACCTATTGGTATTATTTCATCATCTTTTTAGTTTGGTACCTTTATTCTTACGTGTGTTTTATTCATTATATTTTATCATTCGTTTTGTAATGGTTTCTTCTTTTATTTCTCGTGAAAGATATTACAACTGGCGACGAGGATGCCTTTTAAATATGTGCGTATGTGCGAATTGTTATGGTCGACGATGTAAGTGATAGTATTTACGATTCCGATAGTTCCTCCGAGTCCGGTGCGTCGTTTTCTTCGTGCGAGATGGCGGCTAATATTCCTCCTCCATTTGGTCGCTTCGATGCTACAAAAGAAGATTTTGAATCATGGTTGGAGCAATTCACCAGTCATCTCAATTGCTACAAGGTTCTCGATGCCGACAAAGTTAATTTTCTAATTGCGTCGGTTGGACCTGAAACTTACTCTATTATGAAGAAAATTTCAGTACCGAAAAAGCCGAAGGACATGGATTTCAAAACGTTGACCGAAGCATTAATCGAACATTACAACCCATCACCGCTATCAGCAGTATGTCGATACAAATTTCGCTCCCGTGTTCAGCAAGAAAACGAAGATTTCAATTCGTTTCATGCTGCTTTAAAGGAACTAACGATCGGATGCGAGTTTGATACCGATGCACGTTTAGACGAGGAGATTCGAGATCGCATTATTGCGGGAGTACGTGATACGAGTTTGCAAAATTATTACTTCTCTACCCCGAATCTTGCGTTGAAAGATGTTATTGCTCGTGCGAAAGCTGCTGAACAAGCAGGTAAGGGTGTTACTCAGTTACAATCTGCTCCGACTGGCGAAACTGCTACCAATTCGTCAAGGTCGAATAGTGATAACTCGATGAACAAAATCAACGAGTCAGTGCGTAAGAAGAAAAAACCCCAATCTGCCGCTGCGTCGAATACGTCTTCTTCGAAGAGTGAAAAACCCAAATCTAACGCCTCATCGAATTCGTCATCTCAAGTCATCGTATGCTACCATTGCGGACGAAAAGATCATAAGGCAACAGAGTGCAGAAATTGCAGTAAAAATACAAAATGCAAAAAGTGCAGCAAAACGGGTCATCTTCCTAGCGTTTGCGGTATGTCTAGATCTGAAATGATACGTGCGTTAAACGAATCTCAGTCAGCTAGATCCGTTAAAGTGGTTGATATCGCTAGTATTTCCGCCATAAGCAGTGCTCCAACGCCGAAGATAAAACTTACTTTATCAGTAAATGGTCGTGAAGTACGTTTCGAAGCGGATAGCGGTTCTGCTTACACGTTATTATCGAAGAGTGAAGCACGTCAGCTTGGTTTGTTATCTAATATGCGAGCTGAAAATATCCCACTTACTTCGTACACTGGTGGTGAACTTACTATCATCGGTATTGTACCTGTTACGGTTTCCTACAAACAAAAATCACTCGATCTCGAACTGCAAATCGTCGATGGTGATTATTCAAGTGTTGTTGGTCTCGATTGGTTGCTACCTTTAAATATCGATATTCGAGATCATTGCTACAAACCTGCTGATTCCGAGAACGTTATCAATCAGACTGTTTCTGAACATGTCGAGTTGAAAAATGGTATTTTACGTTTAACCGAAGAGTTCGCGGATATTTTTGCCAGTGGTATTGGACGAATTCCAGACGTCGAGGCTGAAATTTATTTGAAACCTGAGACTGTTCCGATATACTGTCGAGCTAGACCAGTTCCCTATGCGCTTCAAGCTGCTGTTAATGCTGAAATTGATCGTTTGGTCGCCGAAGGAGTTTATACGCCTGTCACTTCTTCAGAATGGGCTACTCCAGTTGTGCCAGTGATTAAATCTGACGGTCGTGTACGTTTAGTTGGCGATTATAGCGTAACTGTTAATCGACACATCGTACCTGAAGATTACCCAATTCCAAATGTGGAAGAAACGTTTCATGGATCTGGTAATTGTCGCTATTTTTCGAAGTTTGACATCAGTGAAGCTTATATGCACATGTGTACTACGTTGAACGCTTCGAAAATTTTAACGGTGAATACTCCAAAGGGTTTACACAACGTGAATCGTATGAATTACGGTGTTCAATGTGCCGCAGCGAAGTGGCAAAGATTTATGGAATCTATGCTGAAAGATCTTCCAGGATCGTGCGTTTTCTACGATGACGTTAAAATCGCTTCTGCTACTGCTAAAGAACATTTAATGCGAGTTCGTAAATTTTTCGAATTATGCCGTAAGTTCAACATTCGTTTGAATAAGAAAAAGTGCGATTTTCTTACTGACCGTTTAACCTACCTTGGTTACGAAATTGATTCCAATGGAGTTCATAAAACGCAAGAGAAAATTGAGGCAGTTTTAAATGCTAAACAACCTCGTACTGCTGCTGAGCTGAAATCGTTTCAAGGCTTAGTGAATTACTACGCGCGTTTTGTTCCTAATATGAGTCAATTATTTGCTCCTTTGGGTAAACTTTTGCAGAAAAATGCCAGATTTAAATGGACTAAGGCTTGCAGTGCTGCGTTTGAGAATATTAAAAAGGAGATAGCTAGTGATCGCGTTTTGACTCATTTCGATCCGAGCAAAAAATTGATTCTAGCAACCGATGCATCTCCAGAAGCGATTGGCGCCGTTTTGAGTCACGAAGATGAAAATGGTGAGCGCCCGATTGCGTTTGTTTCTCGTAAGCTTACTCCTACAGAGCAGCGTTATAGCCAGATTGATAAGGAGGCACTTTCCATCTACTGGGGAACGCGTAAGTTTTTCAATTACTTATTTGGAAGAAAATTTACGTTAATTACCGACTGTCGTCCTCTTCAATCGATTTTCGCCGCTCATGCTGCTAAACCTTCACTCAGTGCTACCCGACTTTTGCATTACGCCATTTTTCTTCAAGGTTTTGACTACGAAATCAAGTACCGCCGTTCCGAACAGAACGCCAATGCCGATTTTGTCAGTCGTTTTCCTTATAACGAAGTCGATGTTAACCAAATCGATACACCTACGTTTCTACAGAAAGAGTTGTTGCAGAAAATTCCAGTTACTGCTGCTCAAATTGCCGAGGAAACTTTGAAAGATCCTACCACAGCTTCTCTACTTCGTCAGCTGTCCGGTGAAGAGCAATGTTCGTTAAAGCCCAAGGAGTTGTGCGCATACTCTTTGTATAATGGCTGTATTTTTCGTAACGAACGTGTTTACATTCCTACCAAATTTCGCGATGCGGTTCTACGCGAAATTCATTCTGGTCATCTGGGAATTGTAAAATGTAAACAACTCGCTCAGAGCTACATTTATTGGCCAAAAATCGACCAGTGCATCGAAAAAATGGTCGCGCAGTGTGAAATTTGCGGTAAAAACGCTCGAAACGCCGATAAACTTCCGCCTCATCAGTGGGAGAATCCTAAAGCTCCGTGGCAACGAGTACATTTCGATATTGGTACACTCGATGGTACGAATTTACTCATTTTGGTCGATGCTTACTCGAAATGGGTAGAAGTTTATCCGCTGCAGTCAATTACTACTGAAAAGGTCATCGAATGTTTTGTCGAATGTTTTAGTCGTTTCGGCAATCCTACTGTGCTCGTTTCGGACAACGCTCCTCAGTTTGTTTCATCGGAAATGAGTACCTACCTGCGAAGTATTGGCGTAAAGCATGTTACTTCCCCTCCGTTCCACCCTCAATCCAACGGACAAGTTGAGCGTTACGTACAGACGGTAAAAAATGGTTTAAAATGCGACACCAATGGCACTTTAACTCAACGATTGGCTCGTTTTCTGCAGTCCTATCGTCGTGCGCCTAATTCTACAACTAATAAATCGCCGTTTGAATTAATGTTCAGTCGTTCAATGAACACAACGCTCGACCTACTACTACCGAAGGATTCTGAGACCAAGGAGATTGCGGATGAACCTAGACGATCATTTTGTCCTAATCAAAAGGTTCAATATCGTGTTTATAATAAAAGCGAAAAATGGGCCTATGGTTTTATACATAGTCGTCTTGGTAAAGTACTGTATTTGATCAACGATAATGGTTCCATCGCGAAGCGTCATGCAAATCAAATTCGAAGTCGTTCGTTCGATGTTGCTGGAGCTGTTTCCTCTACTCCTTATTCGTTTGCGGATCAATTCGAAGATCAAGAGCTTCATGATCACGATGTTCATGAGCAATCCTTTCAAGAGGCTACTGCTTCGCCTCCTCCGGTTCTTCGTCGTTCTACTCGTGACAGGAGATCCCCAAAACGTTTTTCCCCTTAGTGGGGGAGGTTGATACGTTTTACTTCGATAATATTATTATTTTATTATTTTTATTCGATTTTAGCGCGATCTATGTAATCGTAGTCGCAACCTATTGGTATTATTTCATCATCTTTTTAGTTTGGTACCTTTATTCTTACGTGTGTTTTATTCATTATATTTTATCATTCGTTTTGTAATGGTTTCTTCTTTTATTTCTCGTGAAAGATATTACAGGCAATTTTTGGAAACAAAGCGAGACTTTTGGGCAATTTTTGAAGAAAAAAAAAGTGATACTTGGAGTTTTTTGCGAATAAGCCACAATTTTTAGTAATTTTTGTCAAGAAACAACAATTCTCTGCAATTCTGACAAAAACTGAGCTTTTTTATTATTTTTGGCAGAAAATGAGACCTCGATAATCTTACGCAAAGGTAAATCAGTATAAACCAGTAGGAAAAAGGAAGAAAGTGAATTTCGTAAATTATTAATTTTCGGTGATACCGTCTACCTTTTTAAAAGCAAGACCAACATTTAAAAAAAATCAAACATTGAAAAATTCAAAAATAAAATAAAATAAAATAACTTTGCAAACCAAAATGTCGAAAAAGGAACCGAGTATGAGCCCTGGAATTTTCCTTATAATTTCACTGTTTTTCAAATGAAATTTGTCTGACTTTGATCTGAAAAATTCATTTCATTTGGGATCAAGAAATCTCCAAATTTTGAAAAACAAGTGAAATTATTTGAAACACTCTAGTAGACCAAATTGCAAATCTATAGACTCGTTGAACATCTCTCATCTTTTCCCCATTATTCACGATGAAGCAAAAAATTCAACCTCCATAAAATCCATAAGCGTGACGAAATTCATTACAAAGAAATACTCAGTAAATATGTATAGAAAAACGAAAGAAGAAAAATTATGACGAAGAAGAGGGGATCATGTCTTTATAAATCAATAACACACACTTGCACAATAAAATATTCGAATCACTCGACCATCAAATCGGTGGAAAAAAAATCACACGAAAAGGAAAAATATTATTTCAAATGGAAATCTTTGCAAGTCACCAAATTTATGATATAGGCCAAAATATTTCTATGAGTGAGGGTCGAGGGGGGTGTACCGAATACCCCGACCACCATGAACTCTTTTTTTACGAGTACCTATTACTCTATTCTGAACACCCACTGTGTGATTTTTTTTCTTCTATTCGTCCATCAAACATTCGAGTACTCGAGTCAAAAACCCATCGAGGTCGAACTTGACCAAAACTAGACAAAAGACGAGAGGATAGAACATCGTGATAAAAATTTTTCGGTTCGATTACACGTACATAGTAAAATACAATCAGACCGTATTACGATCTCAGGCATCGTCGTCGTCATCGTCACAGGCACAGGGCAACTATAAATTTACAATCTCTAAGAAGAAATTCACGAATTACCGGATAATATAACCACATAGGTATAATTACAATATTGCAATACGATATCACGAATTACCAATATACCTATAGGTACCTCTATCTAACATGGAAAGACAATCTCGTACAATTATTATCCCAAAATATTGCATCAAGGAATGGGAAGATGAGGGGAGAGTTGAAATACATACATAATCAATTACTCATTACTCAGAGGTCAGTTTATAAATAAATGAATTAGTTGAGAAACACTTACATAATCGTCCAAAACTCAAGCTGAGTCGTTTCTTGAGCTTTTGCACTTTACCAAGTGTACCAGCTTTTTTCTCTTTCATCTTTAGTCCTGTAACAAAATAATAAACATTTGTGGTTATGATCTCGTTGAACGTTATCTTCGATTGTAAAATTAATATAGGTACTCGTAAATAAGTAATAAGAATACGAGTCAAATCAAGTATAGAAAAAAATTCGGTAAATTTACCGTTTCGGATGATTCTCCTTGTATGAAAAAATACAACAAGGATGGTCAAAGTAGAGGGGGAGGGAACAAGAGCACCAGCTGGATAAACCAATTGGACACGTTGAATTATCAACTTTACACGCCGAACCGGGCGCGAAATTTAATTACATACGAGGTGATTACGCACTTGAACTTTATACACAATATATACGACCAGATTAAAACTCGAAATACAAAAAACAAACACAACAACAGCAAACGAAAGAGAAACGAACGCAGCTTATTATCACCTAACTCGAGATCATACCGGTGCAAGAAATTAATTAACTCGACACTACTCCCACGCACTTTGTCGAAGAAAAAAAAATCATCTTTTAATTAATTAAACTCGTAACATATCGCGAACCATAACGGCGCATGCGCCGTGTAAATGAAACAAAAAAAAACGCAGGGTTTTCGGCTCGGGCTTGAGGCTCAATTATCTATAAAACACATTCGCTAAATTACCCACGTGAATGGCGAAAAATTACACGACAACGATTACCTCGAACACTGTACGATACGAACGATAAAATTTCATCCACGTGAAAAAAAAAATTACCAGAAATAAACAGAGAAACGCACCTAGACCATTGGGTCGAGAAAAATAATCATCAGATTACGTAACGGCTTAATTCGCGAGAGCAAAAACACACCGCACCGTGTCACACAGTCACACCGACCGACGTACAAATAATAATGGGTTTTAATCAAGCTAATAGAACCACCATCACCAGCACAACTAACTGGTCGACTCGAATACCCATTCCACCGAACACCGAACCTCGAACTTGCTCGTGTAAAAACTAGCGGTCCTCGGTCGTCTCCACTCTCCAGCCAGGTCTCTCTCTCTTGTTTCTCACTCACTGTGAGTCACACAGGGCATTGGGCATACGACACACGATCAACCAACGCAATCGCTGCGAGCCCCTCTTCATCTGTGAGCCTACTCTCGACACGTATAATAAGTTGCCTATCGTTGCGCTATTTACGGGGCTGCAGGTACCATATGTACGTACAAATACAAACTGCTGAACGAACGAGCGCGATTCAGACACACATACACCATTTCTCTAGTTACCTTTTAACCTAGTAATGAAATAACAACCCCGACACAGTTTCTGACACGTTTTAACCCACCACCAACGACGTTACGCTGCGCTCTGGTCCATTTGCAGGTTCCACGTCTGCCCGCCATCCCCTCAAACACGAGTATTTGCAAGAGTACCTCGGATGCAGTCCGTAGCTTATGAAATCTTAGCGCTGTTTTCTTCGATAATCTTACTCTAGTTGAAAATTAATACGATGCGAAGTGGTTTTTATTCGTCGATAGTCGATTTTCCTGCTTTATGAATAATCGTTTATTTTTTATGCGAATTTATCTCAATGAGGGGGGTGTTTCGAAAATTTCGTCGAGTAAAATGTAATTTTCTTTCTAATTTTGACCCCGCCCCCTCCCAACTGTTTGATGATGTTTTCAAGTACCTATTTTGAGAGTTCCCTACAATTTTTGTATTTTCATATCTTCAAAAAATTTCACAAAAAAGGCTAGGATGAAATTCATATTGACTGTTCAAGCCTTATCGATTAATTTATGCACAAATTTTCAAAATTCGTCCCTCCTGTTGGTGAACTTCAACTTCTAAAATACCGCTGGAGATTCCAGAACTACTCAACATCACTTCCACCCCCCCCCCCCACTCATCGATCAAGAGGAGAAGGAGGGTCGAAAATACTACTTGGCAACTTGACTGGACGAAGTTTCGAGGGGATGTTGTAATTTACAAACATTTTTGGAGGCTCTAAGAACTTCTCAGAATGACTCGAAATCGCTTTCAACTGAACCAAGAAAAGGGAGAGGAGGGAAAAATAGAGTACTCGCCGATTTTCAAATCGATAGCTGAAATAGATAAGATTTTGATTTCCTTTTGTCTTTATTGGCTCGGATTTTATTTTTTTAAATCGCCCAACGCTTCAAATTTTTTTTTTTTTTTTGGGGGGGGGGTGTTTATAATTACAAGATTATTACACCCGAAAGGGGGGGGAGGTTAGATTTTGTTTGTGAGGTTGAGGTTTTTTATTAGGGAGATGAATTTTTGTATTTCCGAGGGTTCGTCGGGAATAGTAGGAGGGTTTTCTTTTATCTGTAGTGTAAGTCTGTTTTATTTGGGGACAGTTGAAAAGTATGTGTTGGATGGATGTGGGTTCGTTTCTGCAAAATTGGCATGAGGGTTTTGGTTCTTTTTGGTATAAGTGGTTATGAGTAATTTTTGTGTGGCCTATTCTTAGTCTAGTAATAAGGATTTCTTCTTTTCTGTTCAGGTGGCCTAGATTTTTCCAGGGGAGGGTTGTTTTTTTATGTTGGAAGAGTTTGTTTGAAGTTTGTTGTGACCAAAAGTTCTGCCAGTTAGTAAATGTGTTGTGAGTGATAAGAGATTTAGTGTCATCAGGAGTGAGAGAGGTAAGAGGGGAGGGGGCAGCGGCTGTTTTTGCTAATCTATCAACAGTTTCGTTTCCAGTGATACCTATGTGGCTGGGAACATACATGAAGCTAATTGAGTAATCATTATATTGGAGATTGAAAAGGAACTTATGTATGTCTTGGACTATGGGATGGTCAGAAAAAATGTTTTGAATGGATAGCAGTGAACTTAGTGAGTCGCTTTGGATTAAGAACTTTTTATTTTCTGATTGAATGGAAATTATATCTATTAGGCAATGTTTAATGGCAGTGAGTTCAGCAGTAAAAATTGAGGCACAGTTGTGAAGCATAACCAGTATGAATGTTAGAAATTTTTGAACCATCTGTGAAGCATAAGTTATATTCAGTATAGTTTGATAACAGTTCTAAGTAATGACTCTTAATTAATAATGGGGAGTAATCATGTTTTGGGTAGTTTTTTAAGTAGAATTCCATCTGTATAGGTTTGAGAGACCAAGGGGGATAAGATATTGGTTTATGGATTATGTTTTTTGGGTCTATTTGTAGGTTGTTCATAATTTTGATAAATTCTGGGATTGGACCTGAAGTATGGAGGAAATGCTGAGAGCTGTAGACATTGAGTGACCTTTGAAGAGGGTGAGATGGATTATTTGCAACAGTTGTTAAGAATTTGTTTGTCATGAGAATTTTCCTAAAATCGGGAGGAAGCTCTGCAGCTTCACAATAAATGCTATTAATTGGAGACGAATAGAGAGCACCTATGCAGATGCGCAAGGAGGAATTTTGAACTGTTTGGAGAATGTTAGTAGTTTTATTTGACAGGTTTGTAAAGCATGGACTTCCATATTCAATTTTACTACGTATCAGAGCTTTGTATAAGTGAAGTAATAGTTGGCGTGATGGGTTATACTTTGGATTTTTAACAATTTTTAGTAAATTTAAACGTTTGTTAAGTTGAGCTTTTATGTTGAGAAAATGAGGAGTCCAAGTAAGTTTTTTATCAAAAGTAAGTCCGAGGAATTTGGTAGTTGGTTTAAAAACTAAAGGATGTCCTTTGAATTCAAGGATAGGTTCTGGGTAAGTTTTATTTCTCTTAGTAAAAAGTATACAGTGAGTTTTAGATTCAGAAAATGTTAGTCCATTTGATTCAGCCAATTTTTCAATAGGTACAATTGAGAGTTTTTTGGATCATTTCTGAGGCTAGTTTGATGTTATTTGAGCGTATTGAAATGTTTATATCATCTGCAAAAATTCTTAAGGAAAGAGGTTGGGAAATAATACTACAGACATCATCAATTAGGAGTATAAATAGGATGGTGCTAAGCATAGAGCCTTGAGGGACTCCATTCTCAATATCAAAAAGTTCTGAGTATGTATAAACTCGCAGTTTGATGAGTGGAGTATTTTTTGTATCATTTTTTAATCTCGTACATTTACACAGGTGTTGTATGAGAGGACTAAAGTAAGTAGCTTCGTTTGATCTCGAAATTTTCCTGCCAGTTTGGATACGTCTTTTGTAGGTAAAAAAGAAAGCCAAATCACGTAAATAATGAATATAGAATGACATATAGGTATCAACTTTCAAAGGTCGACGCGTTGAATGATGATATGATGACATCGCCAGTCTATGACTCATCCAGATAACTGGGCTGTACGCAACGCTTATCAGTTGAATTTTTTATACAATGCTTCTTGATACTCGAAATAGCTAAGATATTACAAAGCTACACCTTTTTCTTTATCTAAACAAGATAAACATTACTCCAAACACCTGTTCTCAATTCTTATTCGTATTTCTTAGAAACCATTTTTTCAAAAAATTAGTTTATTTTTCTCGAACTCAAACCTGCTAAATGGATGAAATAAAAAAAAATAAAATTTTTATTTTTTTCAAACCGTGTCAATTAATTTACATGGTACTGTACTAAATTTCATTTGGGACTTTTTTTTTGGAACTTTCGAAGGCTAAAAACGTCAAAAATCCATTGAAAATTTCAAAACGCTGGTCGAAAGCAACACTACAGCTTTTTCAAGTCAATTTAATCAACTTTTGATTCTTCGAAAACGGTTGCATGAATTTTAAAAGCATAATTAAAAATACTTTCAGATGGTTTCTAAACTTATCAGAGTGAAATGGGATGGAGGCTTTGTTTATTTCATCTATGTGTGGTAATTAATCATCAACTTCAAAGGTGAATATCTTATGAACAACATTATACTTACATTCATTAAAACAAATTTTACAGCTGGGGAAATCAATAAATATTATATAAATATTATTATGGATTTCTGGAGGTCAAATAATGTTGAAAACTAGATGGGCCTTTTCAAATTTAAAGTTTAAGCAAACTCAAGCTCTATGCTGTAATTCGAAATTCAAAAAAAAATTGTACAGAAGCAGCTTTTTATGGTATGTGGATAAAACTTATATGTACATATTATGTATTTTCAAAATGGGACACTCTCAATAGAAATGGGCACCGTCGCCCTAAAATTGGGGTAAATGTTTTGAAAAAATGTTGAAACTATGCGATGTACCGAATATTTGATCCCTTTCACGTCTCCAGCACCTCCTTCTGTCATAGTCCTGGTCTAAGAAGTGTTATAAAATATCACATGACATAATGAATATTATGATCTCATTTTTTCGATCTGACTTCTTCCACGCTCTCAGTGACCGTTCCATTAGGGTCAAAATCTTCATATAAATTTTTCGAATGTTAATGTTTTCGAAGGTTCTGATTCTGAACGCAATTTCAACTTTTATCGATTTGACTTCTTCCAAACCCCAAATTCCCACAAAGTATAATAAATCAATGTAAAACTTGTAAAAATTCATGAAATTTCGAGAAAATTACTCTAAATATTGACCAAATTTTCTCAAATGAATAATATGAAATAATTAAAATTTGCACGAAAAAGTAGCCTGAAATCAATAAAAATGTTGATAAAATTATAAGTACGAAAGTTGCTGATGTCTTATGAAAAAATAAAAGAAGAGAAACAATGAGATAAATTTCACAAAATTGTAACACTCTTTTTGTCACTCAAGCCACCTTCAGCAATTCTTGTTTATTAATTTTGTCAAATTTTTATTGATTTAAAGCAAGCTTTTTTTGCTATTTTTGCCATTTTTTTTTTGCAATAATACTTCTATGATTAATGTTGTCTGATATGATTTGAATTTTGATTTTTTTTTTTTTTAAATTAAAAATTGCTCAATTTTTTTAACGAGATTTTTTTTATTTCTTTACCTATGAGAGTGTACAAATCACACTTTTTTCAGTTTTTACACGTTCTACGGTTTCCACGTAAATTTTGATTATTTTCTATTCAACTGAATTTTTATAACATTTTCATTGATTTTTGTGTTAATTTAGAGAGGTGTATTTTTGCGATGTTCTGCAACAATGATAACTAGTTGAACAACGTTTAAAAAATGTTTTCTATGTTCCTTTTGCAATATTCTACAAGATTTCAGCATTTTATCGATTTTTTTCAGAAAGTGCTCTTAAATTGGAAAATTTGTGCAATTTAAGCGTTCAATTTTTGCTTCAATTTTTAATCATTTTCCAGAAATTTTGTCCTGTTCTTTTTTTGAATCAATTTTCAAATTTTCTCGACTTTCAATAATTTTGAAACAAAGACTTCAATTCTTTAAAATACTTTAAATTTTGCAATTTTACCAAGATAAAAAATCCATTAACCAGCTGATGTCAAAAAATATGAAAAGTCAAAAAAATACCGAAAAAAATTCTAAAAATAATCGAAAAAATAAAAGTGATGTTCAATAAAATATCAAATTGATATTTTCCCATTTTTTTTGTTCAAGTTGAAAACGAAAAGAAAAAAGAAAAAAAAATCGAAAAAAAATTGGTGCAACATAAAACTATTTTGTTGTTTTCAATCTAGGAAGGGGGAAGGGGTGGAGGCAGATTTAACGGAAAATTCAAAAAGTCACACGTAGTTGACTTTGGCCGGTCACTTTCGCATTTTGAAATAAGCAAGCTGACCCTTAAATTGGCACACCACAAAATATGTGGCGGAATCACTTCAAAATTTTGTGAACGAAAAATTGCTTTAGAAATTCTCATTACATTACCCTAAATGAAAACTGAATCAAAACGAAAGGGTAAGCAACTAAAAGAAATAAACGAAACTTAGGTTCAGGTAGGTATACGCATAGTTGTACATATTCGCGAATTGTGAATTCGCAAACGATTTTATTCCACTGACAATGAATAGAAAGGGGAGCAAAAGGAAGCAAAGTGCGTTGACTCTAAACGAAAAACGTCCATATCTCGAAAGGAAAATCTACACGAGCCGATTCGAAAATGAAATTGGTTCGACATTTTATCGCGAGGAAGTAATTTGTCAAACGATTCGTTATTCAGAGGGTTTTATATGTATCATTACACGGTCATCTATAAAAAGATCGTTATCAATTACACATTTCTCTCGTTTCTCTTTTGTTTTTATTACAGCACAAGATTCAATTGAAAATTCTTCAAATATGGTGCTTCTGGTTACCTTTACCTATACCTATTTGTCTGCTTCAAAAAAAAAAAAAAAAACTGCTTTCAGTTTCACGTCGACGTCGCAGTTTTCCCATAATTTTCTCTTTTTCCTCATCATACGTCAATAAACCCCTAGTATTTCGTGAGATTTGCTCCTCATTCATCTTTGGCGCAATTTATTTAAATTCGACGCCAGATCGCGTCAAACCGTGAAGTTTAATCTAGTTACTTTATCTGCTCATTTCTAATCCAATAGATTTTCCATTCGAATCCCTTCAACAGTACACAGACACGTTGGATGCCGGATTCGAGGTGTTCCACCCAAGAATAATACGCATAATTCCGAATTCGACGAATAAATTTTTTTCTTCGCAAAACCAAACGTGGAAAAAGCAAACTAAAAAGAATCCAAGATAAAGAAACGACGACGACGAGGGTAAAACAAACTAAGAAAAGTTTGCCGAGAACCCAACGAAACAGGATATTTGGATTACAGAATAGGCGCAATCCGATGTGAAATCAAATCAACCGCTTTGATACAAGAATCCCAACAGTTTTGTTGTTTCCAGCAGTATAGTACTCGTATAAGGGTTAAGAAACACAAAAAGGACAGAAAAAAGAAAAGAACCACGAGACACTGGCCGACTGATTTACGATAATAAAATTGAACGTTTGCGAGAAAAAGTTTACAGCTAGAAAAAAGTTTCGGTTTACTTAGTTTGGGCGTTAAAATATTTTTTTCGTTGATAATTTTCACAATTTGGGAGAAAAAAATGCGGTACGATGAGCATCGTTACGAGAGCAGATCTTCATTTAAAATTTATATCAGTTTGAACTTTCAGGGTGGAAAAAAAAGATGAAAAGATCGAGTACACGTCTTTTTCGGCAAATTTTCATATAATTTTATCGTCGTCTTTATTTTCAACGTTTTCCTCTAAATTGCCCACTTATTGGCCAATTTCTGCGAATTTTTCTCAGAAATCTGAAAATTTCACGAAACTTTTCACTGTTACGATTTTCGAGTTTGGTGAAAAACCAATGACCCAAAAATTCCGATGTTTTCTCTCGATGGGTTCGTTTTGTTTTTGTTCGAGTCCAACATGAGGAAAAGAGACCGAAACATTCATAAAAACAAACAGCCTGGTTTATTTAAAATAAAATTTTCCACGACCAAAATTTCAACATTTTAAAGCCACATATTCGCTCTGAGATTTTCCAAACCTTTTGAAAAAGCGTTTAAAATTCGACATTCGTATCAAACAAGTTTCGAAATTCCAACTGCACGGAAACTTCCCACACATAAAAATATTTCTCAGTTGTTAAATTAGCCACACGTTGGAAATAATTTTTCATCGTGATTTATAAACCGCAGCAAGCCATCGTAGACATTCTCGAAACGCTGGAAACTCTACCTAATTGTGTGTTCATACGAGACGTAAAATAATTATACGATGAATTAACAACGTTATTTCTATAAACGTAGGTAATTCTATGTTACAATTTAGAATTTACTAAGCACAACGAACGAGCACACATTCGCTTATTCGGCATTTTGTTCCAACAATTGTACGTCGAGAACACCTTTAAAAGGCGTTAATACCGATTAAGAACGTTACTCGGATTCTTAATTACTTACACTCTTGTACGTAAGAAACTTGCTTCATCTCGTACTTGGATTATATTGCAGTAAGAAAGAGTCTATATACTCGATTCAGGGTATTGTTCTTCAGGATGCCAAAAAAATTCCTTATCAGTTCTTGTTGAGATTAAAAATCGTCTAATGTAAGAAGGTACGTATTTGTACCTACAGTGGTTGTAATTACGCGAACGAGTCGCAGCACCGTGTATTGGAAAGGCCATCGAGGAAAGAGAAAAAAAAATTCGTCGGTACCACATTCCTAACGACATCCTACACCTTTATATCCGTAGGTAATCCTATCGACTCGAAGCGTACAATTATTTAGCAGCGTGTATGGAGCCTACGCGGTGACCATTTTTTATGAATCGCGTGAGTATATATTTTATGCGCTAAGAATAGCAAAAACCAGCATTGGTAGTTCGATTAATGCGCTTATGACTAAGTATCTTGCAACCATCTTGAATATAATTATGAGTTGAAAAATCATGACAGTAAAAGTGTAGCTATAGATGATGTAAAGATCTGCTTAATTTTCGAAAATTATATCACATTTAAAATGTATACTTTATAAATGGTCTAATAAGAACAAAAAATGAGAATGTTGTGCCTAATCTTGTAGAAGAAGAAGCTGCATCATCATACAGAAATTTCACTACCCAAATTGATTACGAATGATGTGTGAAATTTATACAGATGTGCTTTATAGGTATGAGAAGCTGGCAGCTCAAAGTTCTGAAAAAGCTCAGGCATGCTTGTATTTATAGTTTATAATTATCGTAACTAATCATGATTCCTTTATGTTGTGCCCAATCTTGTTGTGGAGGAAGCTGCATCATTATACAGAAATTTTACTATCCAAATTAATTACAAATGATATGTAAAATGTATACAGATGTGCTTTAGAGGTATGAGAAGCTGACAGCTGAAAGTTCTGAAAAAGCTCAGGCATTCTTGTACCATATTGTTATAATTTTTTGTAACTAATCATGATTCCAGTTGAGTAACTGGCATCACCGTACAAAAATTTCACTTCACTCAAATTACGAATGATGTGTGAATTTTATTCTGATGAGCTTCAGATATTTGTGCAACTAAAAGTGAAAAGTCCTGAAAAAGCTGAGCCATGCTTGTATACACATTTTATAATTTTCGTACTTTTTACTTCAAGTAAAGTGTATCCTCATATGTGGTACTTGGTGTACTTGTGTCTCACGTTTTAGCCACACTTACAAAACCAGTTAATCAAAAAATGAAAAAATCGCTCTGTACCCCCCTATGGTGTATACCCTTTGTGATTATATTTTTTGAAAGCATATTAGCAAATTCATAAAATTAAAAATGGAGCATATTGGGGCATATTTTACCTCAACTTTTTGCTATTTATGCCCCCCTAAAAATGGGATGGGACTCATCAAGGATTTGCTTTCAATAATCAGGTGTGTGGAATGCGATTATATAAGATTATGTAGAGGGTAGATGAGGACCCAAAGTACTTGTTATAGCAGGGAATATATGCCCTCGGTCGTCGGTAACACTGCTGGTGCAGTGCTATCTAGCGGATTAGTTCGGTGAGATGCGGACGACCGAAACAGCCTGCCATGTCCGCTTCACAGTTGTCTCAGGTTGCTTAGAGTAATTGCTCCTCTGGGTGGACATTAGGACAACCAGCCTTTTGAGCAGAACTGCACGGACGTGTGTGTATTTATAGCTCTAGGTATTACCTATAAGTGGTGTAAATGTATGTTCATTAAGAGAAGCTCAATAAAGTGTTAAAAGTGATTTATCATTTTTTATCTTATTGGTCGGACGAATAGTGACATACACACAATCTGTATGAGGGATGATGAAGGGTATTAATTAGCCGAGCATACCCGGACAGGTACATAGGGAACTAAATCCTCCTAGGAGGACCAAGTTCCCACCTATCTTCTCTCTACAATTACCTCAAATTTGGGCCAATTGAGTATTTTTCTTTTTCATAATTTACAAAAAAATGAAAAAATTGACCCCTCATTTACAAACTAGTTTTTAGGGGCAGGGAGGCATATGACAAATTAAAGTTTGAAAAATTTGCCAAAAATTGAAATAAAAATTTTAAATTTTGGTTATGGGGGTTCCAGAAGATCTAAAATAATGATTAGCTGAAAACCTACCAACCTGCATTTTTAGTTCAAGTTTAAAATAAACTTCACAGCTTATTTTAAAAAATAAAAAGAACAGGGTGTCTAACAAGTCTTTATATGGTTCTTCTGACCAGGAAAACTATTTTTTTGTCTGATTGTTCTTGTTTTTCAAAAAAGTCATGTGAAAGTCCTTTATTTTGAGCTCACACATTCCAATATTTGAATAAAACCAAGCTAGATCAAACGAGCATATCCTAAAACCACCTTACCCAAATTTTCAACATAATTGAAGTTCATTTGGTTTCGGTTACTCGCGATGGCTGGTTCTACATCAAAACACAGATGTAAAAGCAACAGAGTTTCCCCCCCATCCCTCCTTCCTGGCTTTGCCCATTATCTAAGTGGATAATTTGTGCAATTTAACGTGATTAGTAATTATGTTTATTAATTAGGGAACATTGGATATTTCACTGATCTTACTAGTCATTGGAGGTATCTCTCAAGTAATAAGGACTTCATGTAATCCATTTCTGTCGATGCTCTTAGTCTGAGTAGAGACTGGGAAAGAAATAGAAGATAAGTACAGTGTCAGTAAGTAGTGAAATATGCTTATTTAGTTTAATTTATGCACTTTTTCCCTATGGGTGTTGATCATCATATTTACACCTACAGCTGAAGACTTGGACAAAAGGCATAACCTAACCATGTCTTATTAATTTTATGTTACTTCATCGCTAATTAATAATACTCAAGCTAATACTTAACATTATTACTATGATTTTTCTATTCACTAACGCAAGTTGTAAGATGTGAGCAAAGGCTTGTGTCCATTATAAATTTTTTTTAGCACGAAAATAGTGAAAAAATCAAATTTTCAAAGAAGGTAAGTAACGGGTGGTTTTCTTGAGAATATATTGTCTGGTGTGCTTACGCAATCGCCAGATTCAAAAACGACCACAATTTGACCTTTTTGAGGCCTGTATTTCAGTTTCTAAAGGAAATTTAAAGTCGCTAAGAGGCTGCACAGTTGTGGAAGTTGAATTGTTTTATTTTGCTCAAAAAATGTATACTTCATGAAACAATTTAAAAATTGCCTTTGAAACAGAACTGTGTACCGGTAGGTCGTGCGCCCGCAGCTACCACCATAAGTGGAAGTTGTGAGCCCATATACGTAGCATCGCGCAGCTCCATTAGCGGCGCGATCTAGCGGTGTAGTTCGTAGAAGCTTCACCGATCGGATGCTGTGAAAGCAGCATCAGTATGTTTTTCGTTAGCTTTGCTACACAACGTTGAGACTGAATACCTGCTATGCAGATGAGTAAGCTCAACTTAGGGACTTGTTTTTATTCTGTAGTAATCGTGTCTTTACTCATTCGCTTGTATATTTCGTGTAGTCTTAAATATGTTCTTAAAGAGCAGCGTAACGTTGTGAAGCTGTCTCTGACTCACGTAATAAAGCGTCTTAAAGTACCTAAGGTATCAATTTCATTGTGTCGCGTTCGTTCTACGATCTCAGCAGCTGTACCTCAGCTCTGGCCTAGTAAAAGAGTGTTTCCCGACATTCTTCCCCCATCGGAGATAGCTACCCTCAATTTGTAACACCAAGTAGCATCTTCGATACATGTAGCAGTTAGTCCACCCAAGTGGCAAGTGCGGTAACACCCCACACTACTACAACTGCTCTTCTAAATTTTTTCAATTTTCAAAAAATTCGCCAAAAATTGAAAAATGTTAGTGGGGGGGGCCGCAAGCCCGTATCCAGGATTTCCTCCTGGGGGGTGATGAATGACTCATAAGTAGGGGGACAAAAATCACAAAATTCCCAACGAGCTCATATGTATAAAAATTTTAATGGTAGGTAGGCACATTTCAGACATTTTCATGCTGAATTTCAGCTTGAAAAACGTGTTGCTCAGAGTGAGATTTTTGAAATTCACCCAGTAAATTGTTTATACCTATTTATAATGAAATTCAGATAAGCACGCGCGAAGCGAGGGCAAATTGGAGATTTGTCAATCCAAAGAATAAAAAATACTACATTTCTGATTGTAAAATTGATTTTTCTGGATTTAACTTGACACTCCTCACATCCTTAGACTTGAATTAGTAATTTGTTCAACTAGGGAGGGATAATGATTTTTGACGATTTTCGAGGTTTATTGCCTAAGCGTCGCGAGAAAAATAATTCAAAATTGTCGAAAATCATTTTTGCTCCTGAGTTGGATAACATATTTTTCGTTAGTGAGGGAGAAAAATCTCAGTACCTATTCAATTCCAATAATGATCAGTAAGCTGGAGCAAAAGGAGCAGTTTTTCAGTTTTTCTTTTCTCCCTTATAATAACGAAAAAATATGCTTCCAGAAATTTTGATTTCAAAAAAGGAAAGCAAACAAAAGCATTGGAAATTCATAATTCAAGAAACAAAAATACTTAATTAGTACATAGATTATGCAACTATGTACCTAGGGAGATAATGTGATTTTCAATGAATTTTGAAATTTGTAGCAAATTATCTCCCTAGAAACGCAAAACAACATGATTTTTTTCCTGTGTTTCAATGCAAGAAATCGTAGGAAATTATATTAACCTAAGGATTTTTTGGCCCTGGGGGGTGATTGTACCCCAAATCACCCCCCCCCTGAATACGCCCTTGGGGGGGGGGGGGTTAGGGCACGTTCTTTCCATCTAGTTTAGTGTCGTTCAATTCAGAGAGTGTATGTATTGTAATTTGTAATCAAAATTGAAATTTTGTTGAAGAATTGAATAAAATGATTGATTTTTTTCAAATATTTGTTTTGGTTATTTTGGTAAGCAAAATGTTTTACCATTTGGGGGGAGGGTATGTGGTGTAGCATTGGCTCATTTTTCATTCTGAAAATGGCTTTCCAAAGTTCTACCTTTTAGTTTTGCGAAAAAAAATCAATGAGAGCAGTTAAAAACTATTTAGCTTTTGAAAGGAGGAAGGGAGGGTTGAACACTTCCTTTCGATGCAAACTTGGCTCTTCTTTAAAATATTGACCACCTTGTGGATGAAGTTTCTCCTCCAGCAATATCGATCATGAATTCATGACTCATGTGTACGATTCATCTCACATATTTCGTATTGGAAAAATACATACAACAAAAAAAACACGAATATACTACAAACGTCGATGATATCAAAGGTGTGAACGCGTGTAAAGGTCGGTCGCTGCATCGCGATATCTAATAAAAACAATGCGATTGCTACACTGTAAAGTGAATTTAAGAGTGAAAATCGACCGTATAATTTTTACTATGTGCTTTTTTCAGCGCCACTTCCGAATTAATGGGCACGAGCGTACTGCAAACGAAAGGCAAGGCAGAGGAGGTACACAACTACACGTTTATAAAATTTATTCGCTGCGGAAATATATCACGTCACCCTTTACCTCGTCGAGCTCTTTGAACGGTACACCTACATTTTAATAGTGTATAGGTAGTCTAACTATCTAAGTGCATGAGTAAAGAAAAAAAAGGTGTGTGTATGTTTTTGTTCTGAGAAGGGGGAGAGAGAGGAGTACTCTTTTAAGTAACACGTGCAGAGTTTGCACCTACTCTATTTAATCATAAATGGCTCTTGCAGCCTGCGTAAAGTCTAATCCAAACTATCATTTAAGAGGGTGGAGGGAGAGGGAGGTTGATGAATAGTATTTTTCATAAAAAAAGTTTAGTTCGTTATACCTGAGCACAACTATGCGAAATACCAGCATCAGAAATTTTGGAGTTGATGTAGGTACCTGGTGTTCAGGGAGGGGATAAATATCGAATATTCAGCCTGGTAACACAGCAACCTGAACAACGTAAATGTGAGTTGAGATACCGGCCTTGAAAACTGAAGGAGCAAAGTTATGGGATGCTTTAAGATGGCTCTTCAAAATATAGAGCATTTAAAACATTTACCTAAAAGCACTTCAAATTTGATTTTTTCAAAAATTCGAGTGCCTTTGATTTTAGGGAGAGGCAAAATTAAAACAACGAATTTTAATAAAAAGAGAAAAGTGTTTGTTTGAAAGCTAGAAAAGGGCAAATCTAGATACATACCTGCTGTGATAACAAAAAGATGAGGAAGTTAACCAAAGAGTTTAACCAAGCAAAGCGATTACCACACAGTTCACATTAGAGTATACTTACATACAGTTATTGCATTTAGCCAATGGTGTGCGAGTATGATTTTTTTTTTCATTTTTCATTATAGATATATCTACTTATACATGGTAAGTTTTTTCTCTGCTCGTATTCGCGTCTGTTACGCGTATAGAAATTATATCCGAGTAATTTAGCTCGGTAATAAAATTTTATTATGTGCACATTTATTATATACTACGATTGCCCCACGTTATAGTAATGATAGGGTACGTTATGAAGCGATTTAAATGCAATGTACATATAGACGTTTGTATAACTGAGTAGATGGCGTTTCGACTTTCGAGTTCAATCAGACCAGAGGACAGTTGGATATTGTTTAATCGAATTCAGAAAAAATGTAAAATAACAACTGACCATGGAAATTGAGACAAAAAGTGATCTTATATGTATTTTAATGGGACATGCCCTTTATGGTATGTTTTAGGATCGCGAAATTCAAATTGTTTTATGAGAACTGGACCATGTTTCTACTTCGAAGTACATAGGTACATTTTATACTACAAGGCGCGTGTAATGTGAAAATGTCTACCATGTCGTGAGGACGATGCGAGAATTAAAACGACTGTCGATGGCTCGGTGAGCTGCTGTTGGTGGTTAAATGGGAATAAAAAAGTTTAGAGGCGATTTATAAACTTTCAAGGGTATTCTGTGGTAATTATACGCTAACTGAAGACTTTTGCTGTAAGGCGATAAACTCTGTAGTAGTGAGTTCGATCCCGTGAATGGCTTTCGTGAGATTTTTTCACAAGTAAATGGACTTTTTCCCCAAAAATTATCGCTGGAGAAAATTTTGGATTTCGATGAGTAGAAAGGTATTTTGAAAATTTGTGTTTAAATCCGTCAAAAAGACTACTTACTAGGACGTGAAACCGAAATCTGTGATTGCTGCTGAATTTCATTTGGGCTTTTTTTGGGTAATTTTTTTAGAACTGGAAAATCCAAAAATCCACAAAAGGCTTCAGATGGGTTCAAAAAATTGACTGGAAAGCTTGAAAATGGGATAATACACCAAATTTCAGCTTTCTATCCCCATTTGATCAAATTTTAATTTCTTTCGTGGAAAATGAGCTTGATTAAAATTTACAAAAATTGTCCAAAAATTGAAAAAAAATCAAATTCTGCCTCTAAAATTTACTTCGTGGTACATTTTTGGGTGCTCCTGTGGTTTATTTTTGTAGGACCAAAAAATTCTGCTGCCAGTTTGAATGCTTTCCTTGTTAGGACTTCAGCTCAGAAGGGAACTTTCATAGCTCGTCGACTGATTCCGATTGAGCTTAAATTTTGGTTCACTGAAAGTGAGTCGCCCTCATCCCAGGACCAAATTATGAACAGCTGAAGTTGATTTTTTGACTTTTTAAAAATTTTTGAAAATAGCGGGAATTGCTCTTTGGTGAGTGTATTAATTTTCTGTAAAAAGAAAAGAAGACGATCCATGAATAAGAATTTGAAAATATGACCAGCATGTATGTACTAACCAAAGTAATCCCCCTCCCCACAAAAAAATTAACTTTTGTAACCAAAAAAGCGTGAAAAAATAACTAATAATTATGTTAGGTACCAAAAAAACTACAAAACTTGAGTAACAGAGAAAAATGATATTCTGGCTTTTATACTTAAAAAATTAATCTACTTATTTCGCTATAGTTTTTGATTTCAAAAAATAAGCTTTTTTGGCAACAAAATGAGAATTTTTGGCAAAAAATGACACTTAGACAATAATTTTAGCAGAAGAAAAGGCTTTTTGGAAATTTATGGTAAATGAAGTAAGACTTTTAAACAGCATAAAAAAACAGTTTTTTAGAATATTTTTTGCAAAAAAAAATTAGCCATGGCAAAAAGTTGTGTCATTTTTGAAAAATCCGGATTTTTTGACATCGTTGACAATTTTAGCAAAAGGAAGTGCTTTTTGGCAACTTCAGAGAAAAACCCCAGACTTTTAAACAATGCGAGTGAATTGGAATTTTTTGGAAAAAAGTGAATTTTTTAGATATTTTTCTAAAAATTGAAGGTTTTTGTAAATTTTTTGCAAATTGCAAGATTTTGGCAATTATAGCAAAAAACAGAACTGTTTGCAATAATTTGTAAAAAAAAGTGAGATTTTTGGGCAACTTATAGAAAACAATTTTTTCTTTGGAATTTTCTGTAAACGAAAAAACATTTTCAGCCATTTTGCTAAAAGGTAAAAATGTTTGCCATTTTTGAAAAATTTTGACAATATGCAAGATTATGACAATTTTAGCATAAAATGGAGTGCTTTTTTGGCAATTTCTGAGAAAAAACCAAGACTTTTGGACAATAATTTGGAATTTTTGAGAAAAAAACGAATTTTTAAGCATTTTTGCAAGAAACAGAGAGTTTTTGTAAATTTTTTGCAAACAGCAAGATTTTGACAATCATAGCAAAAACCAGTATCTACTTCTTGGAAATAATAAAAAAATGATATTTTTTCACAATTTTTGTCGAAAAAGCAACACTAAAATTCTTGGCCATTTTACTTGAAAGCAAAAAGGTTTTAGTAAGGGCACCGAAACGAAAATTCCAAAAAGAGTGCAACCAGAAAGATATAAAATTTTTGCGATATATAGTCAAAAGTAGACTTTTCTCCGATCCCGAAACCACCATCACATTTTTGAGATAGACTTGCAAAACTGGTTCAGGGGTACTCAAAGTTCTAAAAATTGTCTATTTTTTCCTACATATTTTGGCTTATGAGTCTTCACAGAAGATGTAGGTATAGGGAAACGATTGTGGGCTTAAAACACTCGTAAAGGACCACTCTTCAAATAGCTACTCATAAAAACCCTCGCTCAGTGGTTCCCAAAGTGGAAATTTCGAAATTTCTTTTTTCAAGTCGCGGAATCAATCGAGTATTACTCCGGGGGGCGGAGGGGTAATTTCGCAGCCGAAAAATGATCTGGGTAAAAAAGTTTGGGCATTTCACAAGGATTTCAAATATGTGTCAGTTTTTGCCCTAGCTTTGATAGGGGTTGTGATAAGAGGGGTTGCAGGGGAAAAAACATGGTTTTATGCCATCACAAAAAAATTTCTAATTTTGTTTTATACCAGATACGAAACATGAAATTTTTCAAATCGAAAAAAAGCGACAATTTTTAGCGATTTTCAGCAAAAAACGAATCTTTTAGGTGACCTTTGACAAAAGGTTAGATTTTTTGCCATTTTTGGCATAAACGAGACTTTGACAACTTTGGAAAAAGGCAGGACTTCGTAACCGTAACGCTGAAAAGGCAGGTTAGCCAGTTAGAAAAGAATGAAACAATCAACTTCCAAAAAAATGAACTTTTCGATACATTACCTCGAATTTTCGATTCAGCTGTCCCGATAGAGAATTACGTTTTCAGCTATCGAAATTGATTACATCGCCTTCTGGAGCCATTTGAAATAGCTAAGGATATTTTTTTCAGTGCAGTTTTACTGGAGGCTCCGGCTCGATTTGAAAAAGATTGCCTTAATACACGAGGTCACCTCTGGGAGACAGAGAAAGACCAAAAATTCGCCAAAAAAACAAGCTCAAAATTGAATTCTGAGGTATGGATAATATGCTTTTCAACTGAGCCAAATTCCAGCTCAGTGCTCAGTCGAAATCGACGAGTTGTAAAAGTTTCCCGGTGAAACGAGAAAAAAATATCGTAAACGTTACTCAGTCAGAACAGCCTACGAGTTGAATTAAATTCGTATTAATAATTCATTAATTTATAATTGATTAAATAGAACGCAAATCGAATTTAAAAAGACTCGAAGAATCCCTTCTTCCCTCCTTCTCGTTCTCTATTCAGCAGCTTTTTTTCTTTATAAATAAATCATTCGCTGTCCATTTTTATTTTTATCGCCCACCAAAAAAGCTGGAAACAAAACGAAAAAAAAGACCAATTTACAATTTACGCGTATAATTCGGTAGCTTTAACAAAGAGTAATTTTGAATAATTAATTAAAACGTTGAAACATTAGGTCGTTCGTTGATAAATTACGCACGATGGGTGCTGCTATATATACAAACACAAGCAAATAACGATAAGTCTATAGTCTTCTATACGGTTGTGTTTGAATATACGAGACGACGACGACGACGACGTATTACTCGAACACTGTGTAGATTTCCACAAACATCGTATAATTAATCGTTAATAAGCCGAAAGTAGGTCTAATTTCATAGCTTCGCCTTCATCTTTCGTCCCAAACTACAGCAGCACAGAGTTTCAAAGTACTACACATACATAGGTAAGAGTATAGGTAAGTATAAGGGTTGATTCAACTATACGAAAAAGGCAAACGTTCTACCAACAAGTCCGTTTCGGTATTCGTATCGTCTGGTAATTAATTTTAATTACAATAGTCCTTTTAATTTCACGTGTATGTGTCGGTCGTTGCTTTTTCTCTCGGATTTTGCTCCATCTATGTACCTTGTACCCATTTCGAACACACTTTGTATTATAGGTACGAACCAAAATATACACGATGGTACAGGGGGCTATGGGGTTGGGGTGAAAGTAAAGGGAAAAAACACCACTTTCCATCGTGTTCAATTTAAACACACGACCTGCTGGATGCGGAGGTATTAGCTTTAATTTCATATCAGATCGTAGGGTTTTGATTTACGCGACGGTGGTTTCCGCGTAGCTCATTTTAAAAGCGAGTAGCTTTTTATACTATAAACTTATCAACCGCTAACTGAGCGAGGTGTCGTAGCATTTTGCTTTTTCCTATAGTATAATGAACTGCGAGAGAACGACTTTTTTGTACCACCAAACCTATACAGTCGCTTAAAAGGTACATAGAATTAAAGACGAAAATCGAGCCGGTGCTTTTATAATAATGTTTGTTTCGTGTGTAAGGAAATTTTCGTATACATTTGTAAAACGAAATACTCGTATAGTACACGTTTACGTACCTACAAATTTAAATTGATATTCTTCGCTTTTTTCGTCGTTGCTTTTATGGTAAAAAGGCTGTTGAATTAACGAAATTACATACACGTGTTATTCGGTATTTTCAAGCGAATGTGTGCACTGGAATAAAACGTGCCAAGTGCAGAGTATACTCGTAATTGTGCAAATTCGAGATGAAGGTTCTATTTACATTCGGGTTAAGCTAAAATGGTATGAATTTTCAAACATTTGGATGACGACTTTCAAATAAAATTATCATCAATCTCGAGCATACAGGCTAAAGTTGATTTGGAGAAATTTTGTGGCGTTTTTTTGGAAAACTGGAATTTTGGAAAAATAGCTGGAGGCTCCAAAACGGCTTGAAATCACCGGCAGTCGACTCAGCATGTTGAAATTAAGGTGCAGAGCGAATTTCAGAAATCCAATTTCAGTTATTTGGTAAATTTTGTGAAAATTTCAAGTTTCAAAAATTTGCTGGAGGCTCCACAACTGGTCATAATGATTGGAAACTGTTTCCAATCGATTTGGCGGGTTGAAAATAGCGTATAATTATTTTGAATTTCAGCTTTCCAGGTCAATTTGTTGAAATTTGTTTTTTTTTCAATTTGGCCCTTTGATTTTCAAAAATTCACCAAAAATTGTAAAATACAGTTTGGCACCTGAAATTTTGGCTGGCGATATATTTTCGCTTGCTATTTCCATTTAGCATAGTACAGTTTAAAAATGTTGGTGCCGGTTGAGATTGGGGGGGGGGGTGTTTGTAATTGCATGAATAGGTATTACTTTAAAATTTATTTTTGTCAAATTTAGTAGTTCTCAAATTGGCCGAAGTACTAGTTTTTTCCTTTGATTAACACTCAAACGCCTGAACTTTTAATGAATTTTGAATGGCCAAATTTTCACTATTGGACGGTCTTTTTAAAAAATTACAGAGCAGGGTTTTAAATTCTACATTGATGGTAATTTTTATAGAATTTTTTACACCGATCAATGATCACTAAACCATCATGTCAGAATTTTTCACATTTTCAGAGTAGATGGCACTTTTATCGCTAGCAGTCCTGAGGCTAAGATATTTTCCTCATCAGTGGAAAATCGCAAAAATTATAGCTATACTTAAACCAGGGAAACCATCAGAACTACCTACTTCCTACAGGCCAATCTCCCTCCTTCCAGTTCTCACCAAAGTAATGGTGGCATTCATTCTGCGTCGGATAGAGGATTCCATACGTTTCAAGAACATCATTCCTGAACATCAGTTTGGGTTTCAAAAAAGACATGCAGCAATTGATCAAGTGCATCAAATTACTCAAATCATCGAATCTGCTTTAGAAGATAAAAAGTACTGCGTTGCTTGCTTCTTAGATGTCAGCCAAGCTTTTGAAGGCCTATTATTCAAGCTCAGTAAAATTCTTCCAGGCTACCTTTGCGAGGTCATTGCCTCTTACCTGACCAAGAGGAGATTCATAGTTTATTATGGAGACTCAATCTCATATGAATATCAAATTAAAGCTGGAGTGCCCCAAGGTAGTCGCCTTGGGCCTAAGCTTTATATTATCATTTATACTGCAGATATGCCCACTACAGACAAAACTACAACTGCTACCTTTGCTGATGATTCAGCTCAAATATCAGTGAACAGAATACATCTAACAGCAGTTAATAATTTGCAAACTTGTGTGGACAAGGTGTCCAAGTGGGAAAATCAATGGAAGATAAAGCTCAACGAAAGTAAATCATCCACAACTGTCTTCACCAACAGGAAATATGGTTACCTACCAATCACAATAAATGGCTCAATTGTTCCTCGGTCAGATGTGTCCAAGTACCTTGGTATGCACCTTGACTCAAGGTTAAATTGGAAACATCATGTGTACCAAAAGAGAAAAGAACTTGACCTTCGAGTTAGAAGTCTCTACTGGCTGATTGGTAAGAAGTCCAAGCTCAGCATGGAAAATAAGAAACTCATCTATACGATGATGATTAGGCCTATTTGGGCATACGGAGCCCAACTATCGGGTTGTGCCAAAAAGTCAAATTGTGATGTTATTCAGCGTTTCTAAGATAAAACACTTTGTGTAATGTCAAATTCTCCCTAGTATGTGAGTAATAAATCACTCAGAGCTGACTGGAAGATTTCTTCAGTTGGCGAGATCATCAAATATGTAGCAAAAGCCCATGAAGATCGCCTATATAAACATCCGAACACTGAGGCAATTCAGCTTCTGGATAATTCGGTAGTCAAGAGAAGATTGGACCGCACAAAGCCCATGGATATAATTTAATGTACTTCTTGTTGGGATGATGGTATAGACCTGACTCCCTATCACGTTATACTTGAAATTTTTATTTTATTTTTTATTTTATTCTAATATTAAGTTCATTGTTAAATGTGTAGGAGAATGCCTATCGGCAGTGCCTAATAAATTTGTTAAAAAAAAAAAAAAAAAATATTTTGGTAACTTTCAAATTATTTCCATAATCATTTTTAGTAATTATATTTTTAGGATTTCTTGAAATTATATTCTACAAGTACAAACAAACTGACTGAATGAATGAAATGATTCAATCAGAGCCGATATGTCTTGGGGAGGGGGAGAGCCTGGAATATTTCCAACTTTTTTCGCCAGATATTCTCAACTGTTTACTCCTGGCCCTCCCCCCACCCCTCCAGTTTGGAAGAATCAGTTGTAAACGAAAATCTTGAGTAATTCTAAATGTTCAAAGGCGATGGTTTTATACTTGACAAAAAATGTAAATTGATTTATTGGAAAGGCCAACCTTTCCAATAAATCAATTTACATCCATAATTGAAAATTCCCAATTTTTTGTGTTTTTTTTTAACCTTTTGGCCTTTGAAAATCAAATTCAAAAAGAGAATGGAATATTGCCAAAGCTTCAAAAAATTCACAATTTGTGAGGTACAAAAAAATTATTTTCAGTATAAAAAGTTTCAACGCGAAAGAGACTTTTTTTGGAGGGGAGAGGGGGAATTTAAAAAAAGCAATCTTATTTTTGATGTGAGATATCAATTTTTCCACTCTTCAATTTGGTCGGAGAAAGGAAAAGGAAAATGATCTGACCCGAGAGAAACGAGGCCGAAAACTTTTGAAAATTTATAATTTTCAAGAAATGAAAATCCATATGTACTTTTTGGTAATTCTCCAATTTTCCCTGCTCACTTAAAACTTTCTCCAGCTCATCCAATTTTCCCCCAAAATTGAAAACTCTTCACCTAAATTTTTCTGTTGGAGGGGGGGGGGGGCTTTCGTTCAGCACGCCTCCAAATTTAATTTTTTGGTCGTTTAATTGACTTTTTTTCATGTTATAAAAGTTTTTTACTCAAGAATATTGGTGAAAATATTTGCAAAACTGAAAATTTTTGGTTACTTTTGGTTAATGTTTGGTTACTTTTTTTTTGAAAAATATCATTGAGATGTCTGGAAATTTTGGTAACAGGGTTTTTAGGACATGCTCTTTCGATTTAAATTGGTTTCGTTCAAATCGAGAAATTCCAGCAGAAAAAATTTCTTGGTAAAAAAATTCTCATTTTTGGTGAAAGTTGAGAAATGCTGAAGTTTTTAACTCTCCACTTTTAATCCATATTCTTTAGCTCAAATCTCTCTTCTTGAATTTTTGCAATTTTGGAGGATCTTACTGCTCCAAACTTTATTTTACATACATAACTATAGATTGTTTTCCTGTAAGTTTTTCATCATGTTCTTATGTTCTTATCAAGTTACCTGAATATGTTTTCCTGTAAGTTTTTCATCATGTTCTTACGTTCTTATCGAGTTACCTGAATACATTGAGAACTTGTGTAAGAATATATGAAAATTTCCTCTACTACGAATTTAATATCAAAAACGTCGCGATGCCCTCGTTGAAAATTCGTCTTTACAATTTTTTAATATCATAGCGAGCTTTTGGTAATTGGATTTTCATATCAGGATAACTGCGACAAATACGAATAGGTACGACACGATATGGTACCCACCGTAAAACGTTATTTGTTTCAGGTTTTTTTTTACGCACCGTTCCTTTTCCCTTTCATCGCACTCGAGTCTTCTATTTTATTCTTTGAAAATACACATAACAGCCGATAAACTTGGCGATGATTTTTTCACACGTTATGTAGGGTAAAAAGAAGTGTAGGTCGTATTGCGGAATACTCATAATATTGGGGCTATACGTGTACGCGTATTACGTATGATATCACTTCACATACGATACGTGTACGTTCACGAAAGGGCGACGTTAAAGCTTTTTTTTTTGTTTTTTATTATTTTTTTTCTCCTTATGTGTATAAAGCTCGATGTCGAATGCAGACACGTCGTCGTCGTCGTTGTTGTTGTTGTGCGGTTGTGTGACACAGAGAAAGGCCATGCCACGGTGGCAGATTTGTATATTTGGTAGACATATGTATGGTAAAGGTATTGAAAAAGCTCACGTAGTGTATTCAAATTGTCGGAGAATTCAATAAAAAGGGAAACCTTTTATGCGGAGAATTTTAATGAAAAAAAGAGTGTGCTATTGAGGACTTCTCTCGCGTAAACTGGCAAATTGCTGCGATACGTTAGAAAGAGTGTAGGTATTTGCGAAATGATGTACAACATAGGTAAAGGACTAAGGGTACCACCCTACCTATACGAGTATCGTGTTCACTGTGCGACGATGCAGTAAATTTATGTTTCTGGTTTTGTATAATAAAATACTTTGGTTGAATTTTCGCGTGAAATGATCACCATTGTGAGTTTCTCAATCCTTCAACGATTGGCGTTCAACCGATAAATTTCAAAAATTGTCATGCAGAAATTTCGGACTGAACGATCAGATTTGTGATATTTGAAAAAAAATTGAGTTATCAGGAAATTGAAGTTTTTCTTCGATTTTCTTCTGGAGATTATGTTGGTTTCTAAAGCCAAATTTATTGATGCAGAAAGGAAACAAAAAGCCAAGTTGATGGAAATTTACCGTACAATTTCATCAGCTGAAAACTTTTTCAATTGTTTTTCTCAATTTTTTCACAAAACTCGTAAAGGAAAAACTGAATGCTTCAAAACGCAAAATTTCATTCCTTTTTTTTGACAATTTCGAGAGCTCATCAGGAAAAAAGTTTGCATCTTAACGAAACTGGAATCAAATTGAGTAAAATAACGCTGAAGTTTTCAATTTCGAATTGAATTTCATTTTGGAACTTTC
Organism: Planococcus citri; assembly: GCF_950023065.1. Classification (NCBI taxonomy): domain Eukaryota; kingdom Metazoa; phylum Arthropoda; class Insecta; order Hemiptera; family Pseudococcidae; genus Planococcus; species Planococcus citri. The sequence goes on along the minus strand of NC_088679.1, from coordinate 17,494,906 downwards.
GAAAATTCGTTGAAATGTTTTTATGCTGATCTTATTTTTTCAGCAGAAATTTCTCTTCAGATTTTTTTTTTCATATTTAGCCATTTTTCAACTCCTACATTGAAATAAGAAACTTACATTTCAATTATTTCTCTTTTAAATTCCAAATTAAAATTTCAACTAATTTTCAATATCTTGTTGGTCCTTAAAAATTCTCAAAAATGCCCCATTTTTACCATTTTTTTTTGAAAATTGAAATTCCAAAATAAAATTTGATCAAAATTGAAAACCCTGACATTATTTCACCTTATTTCATTCCAATTTCCTTACGATGTAAAAAATTTTCTTTGGGAGCTGTCGAAATTTTTTGAGGAAATGGATTGAAATTTTGTATTTTGGAGCATGCAATTTTTTGCTTTGCAGGTCTCATAAAAATATTGGTAAAAAAACATCAAAAAAATGTTTAGGTGATGAAAAATTAATCTTTTCTTAAATTTGGATGGTAATTTGTCAAAAGTGCAGTAATTATGATGGAAATGAGTGTAAAGTCTCCTCTTTAAGAAACATTTTAAATCACGGATTATGTTTTTTGCTTTCAGATAGGTATCAAAAAAATCTGACAAAATATCAGAATTTAATTTTTGAAAATTTAATAGGCATAATTTTAGTAATTAATTGACTGATACTCTCCCACCCCCTTCCTTTAGGTCAGGAATTCATCGGAATTTTTCCAAGTTTTTGAAACTAAGACAAAATAGCTATTGAAAAATTAGTTATGTATAAACTAACTTTAAAGCATATTGAAAATTGACCAAATTTTTTCCAAGTTTTTAAAAGTGTCACATTATGTCAGAAAGCCAGCTGAGGCGCAAAAAAACATATTCATGTTAAAATTATTGTTGAATTGACCTCCTAGTTACTGAAAATTACCATAAATTGGTGAAAAAATTAGCATAATTGAGCAAAGTTTTGAGAAAATTGCTTGCGTTTGTTGAAATGTCATATAAGTTTTTAAAATTGGCTAAAAATTGATGAAAAATGCTATAAAATTGAGCGAAATATCGCAAAAATGTTCAAGCATTGAAATAAATGAAATCGCGAAAAAAGTCACATGAAGAATGACAAAAGCTGTAAAATTATTATAGAAATAACTTGAAATTTACCAAAAACTGATAGAATTTCAGTGATAAACTCTAGAAATGTAAATAATATTCTGACGTGATGGAATTTTTTAAATAATTTTTTAGTGATCAACGCAAAAAATTCTATAAAAATCATCCATCAAAAATATTGGTCATTCAAAAGCTACTAATAAATTCATTGTTTCAGCAACAACAAATCCAACAAACCCAGTCAGAACTTTAATCAAAAAACAAATTCAAAATATTTCAAACCATTCTGAAAATCACTCCTGTATTCTCCAAAATTCTTTAGGAAATTACCATGTAAACCTATTAGACCTCACTTACGAATACAATAAATTTCCTCCCTGGGAATTAATTTTACCAGAATTCAATCTACCCTTATCCCAATACAAAAAAAATGAGTACCCATCTGGTTTCATCAAAGAAAAATATACTTAGATCATAGCAGAATATCATGAATTTATTTCATGCTTCACAGATGGTTCTAAAAATGAGTTTGAATATGCAGGCTATGCTTTCTCTATTTATGGTAGAATTACCAACTTCACACCTCATAAATATTCTTCAATTTTCAATTTAGAAGTTTCTGCTATAGGTACTCCATTGCCTACAAAAGATCTCTACTTCAAAAAGCCCTAACAAAAAATTCCTGATTCAGTCAGACTCACTCTCTGCTCTTTTATCAATTCAAAACAAATTTTCTGAACATCAACTTGTTCATAAGATCCATCAAATCATCTATAAACTTCAGACTACTGACAAAATTATTAAATTTATGTTTGTCCCAAGTCATGTAGGCATTGAAGGAAATCAGGCAATAGATAAATCAGCTAAAACAGCTGTTACCCCCTCTAAAATTTTCTCTGTGACCCATGATGATGTTATTAACATTCTAAAAATCATCCAAAACTCCAATTGGCAAAACCTTTGGAACTCAGAAACAAATCACAAACTATTTACCCACAAAAAATCAATCCTCCCTTGGAAGCACCTTAGTCACCTAAATAGATCAGAAGAAATTATAATCACCCACCTCCGAATTGGTCATACCAAATTAACCCACAGCCATTTGTACACCAAAGCTTCTAAACCCACCTGTCAATTCTGTAATTCTGAAATAATCTCCACTCAACACATTCTATTCTACTGTCCCTCCCTCAAAACAAAACGTCAATCCTTAAACATTTCAGACCTCAACCCTACAATTCCTGACAACATCAAGCAGATGGAAAACATTCTTAAATATGTACATCAAAGAAATCAATCTTTCAAACCAAATCTAGACTAACCCCTCGAAACTGGGCGTAAAAATCCTGGCAATTATACACGCCCAGTATAAAAAAATGTCAAAAAAAAGCCATCAAAAGGTCATACTTTTTCATTTTTTGAGATCAATGCCCAATTTCCAAAATATTAGCGAGCACTCAAATTCATTTTTTTCAAGTACCTATTCATCAAAATCTGATTGTTCAGTTCAATTTCTCTCATGAAAATTCTCAAATTCATCGGTTGAACTTTTTTTAAGCGTTCAAGTGTTGATCAAAGGTAAAAACTAGTAATTGAGGCAATTTTGAGAACTGCTGAACTTGACAAAAATTAATTTGAAATTTCTTCTACATCCTCTCGAGGGCATCTGGGCACCATATTTTCAAATGTTATCTTTCAGAAAAAAAATTGAAAAGTGACCTACTTTGGTAACCCGAAAACATAATTTGTCGTAAAAAAGAAATAGATAAAAGTGTACCGTACAAAAAGATTACCTAAATAAAATAATTTTCTGATAATTGGAAGCAATGATTTTTCTGCTAGGTAATCAGCAAGATTAAAAAACTATCACTCTATTAAAATGTATTCTTAATATTTAGCTCTGATTCGTATCGAATACACAACAATCAACCCATTGTCATCGATAATACTCCATCGTACAATAAAACAGACGAACACGACGGAAAAAGGTAAACAAATAGTGGCACAGTCTACCTAGCACCTATTTCGTGCACCCGAATGCAACGTATAGTAGAACGTAATGCATATTCAATTAAAGGCACCTTTAGAGGTATTTGAAAAACATTCACGGTCAACCCGAATCCACATTGAAACCAGGTAGGCTTTCGTTTCAATCCCCAATTGTTGAAATTAAATAGGTAATTTCGAAGCTTTAATATCGAATAGAGCATACGAGTCAGTAGACGCTTTATAAGGCACGTAGTAGTAGTCGTCGTCGTCGATACGTCACCAAAACACGACGCGAATAAATCACATCCCTCGACCTTGGCTGCACGACACGCTGGGGAAAGATATGTACACCCGCGAGCCTGCAAAAGGCCCGCGATCAGGCGACCAAGGTGTGGGCAATTCGTACACAACCCCCATTCTATTAATAAAAACTTCGCAAATGGTGTTAGCAAAATTTCACTCCCGAGAAAAGCTCAACTCGTTCGTATACTTTTTTTTTTTCATCCATACTCGTAGTTCACGGTTCACACGAGCTTTCTCGTTGACCAATCGAAGACCTTGATTCTGGGTAAAATATTTAATAAACTTGCACGAGCATCTCGAGGCGAGATATTGTTTTGTAATTTAAACAATCGTATCGTTAAACGTGTCAAATTTCTAGACCAAATCATTCGCCGGCAGCCTACGATTCCATTGTTCATTTCATTGAAAATGAAGAGAAAAAGAGCAGGAGAGGGGAAAGGAGAAGGCGTACGAAATTAATAATTTTCGTCGCGAGAGACATTTTTACGTCGTAATATTATGTATTTGAACACCTCAAACTCTTTGAAATAATGCACCTAATGCTATAGGTATTTTTGATGAATTTGATGCGAAATTTTATAATAAAGCTTCGTTAAATTTCAGCAACACGTTACGTTGGAAAAAAAGTACGCGAATAACAAAAATAAAATAGAAGATCGTAGCAGGAAGGCCACTTTTCAGAGCTATCTCAACTTGGAGAAAAACTTCTTTCAGCTGCTAAAAAGCATTTTTTGATTATTGGGGAATTTTCTGAAAATCGAGGGCACAATAAATCGAAAGAATCGAAATTTTACCTTATGGAGCCAGAAAGCTGAAATTTTGTATACGCCTTATTTTTGACCCTTCGAATCGATTAGAAGCGGTTCCGAACCGTTTTGAGCAGTTCTGGAGCCTCCAGCAAATTTTTGAAAGTTGAAAGTTCCACAAAATTTTGAACAATGAAGTCGAAAAGCTAAAATTTACTTCACACGCTGATTTCAGCAAGCTTAGTCGATTGAAGATGGTTTCAAATCGTTCTGGAACCTTCATCTATTTCTGTAAATTCCACATTTTCAAAAAAGGGCCTTGAAAAACCATCCAAATCAATTTTAAACACATACCTATAAATTCAATTCTGGTTCAAAAATTAATTATTCTGCTGGTTGGGATACCACTCCTGTTGCCAAAAATTGACCATTTTTAAATGTTTCAATCTCTATTTGAAATTGAAATACTTTCCTTTCTTGAAATATTCAAAATAATCGCCTCTTCAAAATATTAAAATGGCCATTTATATCCTCTACAAATCCCAACAGTTGAAGTAACTGCTGAAAATATGTACCTGAGTCAATGTAATTATCCAGTCATGAAGAGAAATTCACGTTGCCTAACTTTCGACTTTCGAGTAAGAAGGTAGAAAGTTCCAATCACAATTTGAAATAAAACTGATTACTTTTCAAAAGAAGTTTGTAAAAGAAACTTTTTTTTCACATTAAAAATTCTCTATAAGAAAATAACCTCTTTAGATGTATTTTTTTTTCAACGCGAAGAATCGAGCAAAAGAAATTTACAAAAGAAACAGAAATTCACGAGTGGTTCTTGAAATGAAAATTCGATTGTTGCTATTCCCCTTTTCCATCCATCTATCAAAGCATACATCGCTGATTATATAAAATCATTTTGAGAATCGTGAGAAATAAATGACTTACTCGCATTTCAACAACTGGTCGTTTTTAGAGTGAAAATTTGTACTCACCTGAAACAAAAAACAAAACAAATTATTAATTACACTAAAATCTATAAGATTTCTTCAATTTTCAATAAATAGGTAAAGTTGATGATAACGTCGCAGGCGTCGAAGTCACAAGATTACATCAATTTTCAGCACTTTTTTACAATTATTTTTTTTTGGGGGGAAGAGAGTTGTAGGAGGGTTTGAATTTAAAAAATGAGTCTACCTATACTCGAATCTAACACTTCCTAGAACCGAAGATTTTTATCAATTTTCTGGAAATTTGGGGGCTGATGGGAGAGGGTGGAAGGGGCCGAATCAAAAAAACGAGCTGATTGAGGATCTGAACCCCCCTCCATTTTTTTGGAATCACCACATCACGACAAGTTCATAGTTGTAAATCGTAGTATCCTACAAATAATATGCTTCCTGGATTTTTTTTCAAATTTCAAAATTATAGTTCCAAAATTTTACAAAGGGGTTGAAAACTATTTCTGAACTTTCAAAAAAAACTCAACTTTGAACTTTTGGTATTTTTGGCAAATATTTTTTAAACTATTTTAAACTGCCTTCAAAATGTGCAAACAGATGTGAAAAAAAATACGTCCGATGAAAGTATTTTTCTTTCTTTCTAAATGTAAAAAGCCACAAAAAAATTAAAATAAAATCGGAGGACGTGAACCCAAAACCGAACTAATTAGACATGGAATGACTCCAATGTCTCTAGATTTTGGCCCCAATAAAGGTATTTCAGATGAATATCCCCATCGATGACCACAATAGTCAATTCTTCGATGAAAAAATCCTGCTAAAAATGTATCAACACAGGACATTTTCTCTCCCGGCACAATTTCCTAACACGAAAAAAGCATCACGAAAAACACAGTAAATTTTTTGGAACAACACCAAACAAAACAAAAGTCAATTTTTCTCAAGCTCTGCCTTTGCCCCTGCTCACTTCGACGAAACAGGATAATCCGCCAGATCCGAAGCCTCCCCTCCCCCTCCCCCTCACCCTCACATAGCACCATCTCGAGTAAAATTAAAAACATTTTTCTCGCTTTCTTTCTCTCTCTCACACACACACTTTTAAATAACACTACAGTATATCCTTGTTACCACAACGACAACGTCCTTTAACAGAAGATATGTAAATCTTGAAAATGGAAAATCTCGATGAAATAGATTAATGGATTATGTTCCATTATCATTTTCCCTCGAGCCGGTTGCCGCATCGCTGTATTCGCGGCCAAATTTGAAATTATCTCTCAACTATAAGATGAACCATAAGGATTACGAGTGATGAAAAATACGCCTACGTAATTGCTTTTTCGCGTTTACTTCGTACCCCTTCGCCACATCCCCCATTTATCATCGATCACATCTATGTAGTTTCGTATGTTAAGCTTCAAGTTCATCTTTATCTACTTACTCGTTTAATTCATTTGAAGAAATTTTCATAATATTATTTTTGTGCTCATTTAAATATAGGTACTCAAAGGCTTAAAACTCAGGATCACAAAAATACTCCCACAAGTTATATTTTCACACATTTCTTTAGCACTTTCAGCTACGAAATTTTCAAATTACACTGATTGACCGAAGCGTAGAAGGTCTCGAATCGTTTATTTTCTACTTCCGAACAATTCTTTAAAACGTAAGAAACAAACTACAAGTATATACGACTTTTTTTTCCTTAGGAGATTTACCCGAGCTCGTATAACGTCGCAACGAACGGATTAAAATTCTCCTATAACCGTAGACTCCATAAAACAACAATAAGGAAAAACTTAGCATCGTAGTAGCCTTATAACTCGTAGACGATCCAAGCCACAAATAATACGCTTTGCTAATTGTGTGCTGAGTAAAACGACTCTACGGTCATTTGGTCAATTATATCTGTGTTCTGTTTTTACTTTTTATAGTACACTGTACGCTGGAAAATGACACACGCCAGTCAATTCCTCACAATTTACGAAGAGATTTTCTGCCGGGTCGCTTCTTTTCTAACAGTCTGCATTCAGTAGGTTTTGTATCTACGAGTACCTACGTTGTATCGTGTCTAGACGAAAAAATACTCGTACGAGTAATAGTGCACTGCGACGAAGGCGACATCGACGACATTTTTCCTCTTTTGTAGGTTTATTTCCTTTCGATATTGGGATTGAATTCGTGTTTTCAAAAAAATAGGTATGCTGAATAAAATGGGGAAGAGGGGAAGAAGATTACAAATTATGAGTATAAAATTCTGCAAATTTTTTGTGAATTCTCATTGATTTTCATGATTTTTTCGTGTTTTTGCACAGGATGTCTACAGCTATTTTTTCACTACCATTTCAAAAAAAAAATGACTACCTTCTAAAATGATTTAAACCCCCCCCCCCCCTTCCACAACAATATATTTTTTTGTGGTTTGGACTTTTTATTTTTTTACATTTGAGTAGGTCTGAATGTTTTCGTCAACATTTGAAATCAATTCAATGATTACAAAACCATCGCTTTATTTATTCAAGTTGTTACAATTTCTCATAATGTACGTATTGAAAATAAAAAATTGAACGAAGGAACTCGAAAAATGAACAAATTAAAAATAGAGCAATTCAAAAATACAAAAAACTGAACTACACTCATAACACCAGTTTTACCATTTGCTTAACTAGTATCTTGAGCATAAAATATTTTTTTTAAATATGAAAGATGGAGGATTTTTTTTCTTTTTTTGATCAGTGATTTTTATTTTTTTTTTTATTTTCCACTTTCTTTCATTTTTCACTATCTTTCAAGTAAAATTGCTGAAAATCACTACTTTTTCACTACTTTCACTACCGGTTTTCAAAATCACTAGGTAGGTACAGTATGTATCAATTTTAAATGTTTTCTGCTTTCTTTCGAAAGTTCATGCAACTTTTGTCTTCGAAAAAACGTTATAAAATCACGTTTTCATGATTTCAACGAAGTAAAATCTCAGAATTTGGCCCAAAAAAGCTTAATTTTGAAAGTTACTGGTAAAATCGAGTGAAAAATTATCGAGCTCTTGCTAGTGTGTTCCAAATGTAAATTCTTCAATTTATTTGAGAAAATATGCATAATCGCCATTTTCAGGGGTGCCCAAAGTGGGGGGCTCTGAAAAAAAGGTTCAAAATTACGAATATACAGGAAGCTTAATTAAACTTTTTTACCTGGGTAATTGAATATATGCTTCAAAACTTTACGTTTGGCGCAAATCGCAGGTTTCCAGCTATTCAGGGGTTCCCATAAAATCCAAATTACAAAAAATTGGAAATTTGAATTTTTGAGTACCAGCGCAAAATTTTATTGAGCTCAAAATTTGGTGGGATGGAGATCTTTCAGATACTAATAAACTGTAAAAAGCTTTTTAGGGGGGTGCAAAGGGGTAGGTTCAAAATAGTGGTTCCAAAATTTTTCAAAAATGAAAACCCCCCCAATTTCTGCTCTTGAGGATCGAAAATGGAAAAATTGTCTCGTATAAGTAATGTTTTAACGGGTTCAAACAGATATTTTACGTTGAAAAAGTTTGTGAAAATAATACTCAGTGGTTCCAAAAATTATTTTTTTATTCGCAACTTTGGGGACCCCTGGAGCCCAAAAAAATGGTCATTTTGGGTCAACTGACCACGGATTCGTATTTGGGGAATTTATTACAACAATTTAAGAGTGGTTCAGTAGATAACTGTCTGGGGCCAAAAAATGGCCTTATCGATACTCCTCCTTTCGCCGAAATTCCATTTTTTGTTTGGTTGATTCATAGTATAACTTCAATATACTTACTTTATTCATTAAGGATGTTTTACACCATTTTTACGACATTTTGCAAAATATCGCCAGAATTACACTACTTCTTAGCAACTTTCAGTGATTTCAAAATGATGTTTCATGCAATTTTTGCCCAGTCCCATTAAATTTGCGAGAATTCCATCAATTTTGGTGATGTTTAATAATTTTAATTATTTTCTTGTATTTTTATAAAACTAACTTGTTCTCAACACATTTTTTTTCAGCAATTCGTCAAACCTGAATGGAATTTTATGATAATAATATTCAAATTTTAGTCATTTTCCTCACATTTTGATCAATTTTGCCGGAATTTCTTCAGTTTTTTTCAGTTTTTATTGACTTTTATCACGTTTTCAACACTTTCTCATTCGATTTTTAACATACAGGGTTTTACAGATGTTTTTGTGTTTTTATAACATTACCTATACAAAGTTTTGAATATTTTTTGCCATTTTTTTTGCTAGTATTTCATGCGACCAAAATTACATCATGTTATAGGGTTTGCACATTGATAACCCCTCATAAGGGAAGTGAATGTATCTCAACCAGCAAAAAATTTTTCGAATCAGACAAAGGAGGATCGATGGAAAACTTCAAAATACACCACCAGCAATTATTCAGGATTTTGCCTATTTTTTTATGAAAAGAAATTCAAACTTGATCAAATTGGCAAAAAGCCTCAAATTTGGTTTGTGTTCTATTTTAGATCTCGGCCAAGTCGATTAGTGACGGTTCGTTTATTTTTTCACCTGCGTGAATTGAAAAAATAAACGAATTTTAATTTTTTTGCTATGCGTGTAATTTTTATTAACTTTTGCATGAACTAGGTACGTCAGAAAGAGGTCAAAATATGCAAGACGACTGAATAAATTTAAACTTTTTTTGATGTTTGGAATTGAAAATTGAATTTTTTCGAATTTTGATTTTTTTGTGATGAGTTCATTTCATTGAGTGAAAGGAGGTTTTCAACTTTTTCAACGGATACGTGAAAATAGGGGCCAAATGGGTAAACTTCACTAATCAAAACTTTTTTTCATGTTTTAAATAAAAAAATCGCATTTTTTCGCAAACTTTCAATTTTTTAAAATCGACTTACGAAATAAAGGGCCATCCAAATTTTTTAATACGTTGTTCAGCATGAAAAGTTGTCCATAATATATTTTTTCAGAATTTTTGAGAGTTGGAACGACATAAAAACTACGTTTTGAAACTTTTCGAGCTAATTTTCTGTACGAAAAAAAGTGGCAACACTGATTTTTATGATATCACCAAAAATCCTTTCAAAACCCTTAACTATTGGAAAAAGTTCTATTTTGGTAGGTATAGCGGCTATCGAGTAATCCACTGCTGAAATGGATGATATTGCAAGTCCACTGACAACTTTGACACCCCCTAGCAGCCTTTAAAAAAAGGGCTAGAGGGCTGAGATTTACGCCATTGATCATCTCATTGGAACGTCTTTCCACAGGAAAAATTTCAAAAAAATCGACTAGCCCCTTACCACTTCTTGGTTGAAAATAGAAGGTAAATCCGAGTCGACAGGTGCTAAATACTCTCACCTGAATTTAAAAATCTACAGGACGCTCCAGAGTTCAGAATGGTTCGAAACCATCCCAAATCGACTCAGAAAGCCGACAATAGAGCGAACGCCAAATGTCAGCTTCTCAAGTCAATCTGATCAATTTTTAAATTTTTTTCGTAAAAAATGAGTCGAATTAAAATTTTTAAAAATTCGCCAAAAGTCAAAAAAATGAATTTCAGCGTCTGAAATTTTTGCTGGTAGAATGTTTCAAGGTCCTCTTTCAATTGTCTTTTTTTCTACTTCAAAATTTTTTGGATAATTTCAAATTCACTTCCTACATAAGTTCTACCTTTCGGGTCAAATTCGCAAATCTACCTCTAAAAAAAATAGTAAGAATATTTATAAGTAAAACAATAAATAAACAAACCAACAAATACCAGAAGATTTTCATTTTATCCCTCTGAAAACCCATCTCAGGTAGAATATTTCCACAATACGTTATCTTTTATATCCTTCGGGTAGTTGGACCCATACACATAGACCGCCCATACAGACAGACAGAAAAAATACCTCTAAATCTTTCGCAAACACGATACATATTTTTCTAGGTTTCTGGAAATTCGTATCCTCGAAATGGTAACAACAACCATTTCGAGGATACACTGCTATTTACGTTTAATATCGTATGTTTACAACATCGTCGTGAACCTCGTATATGTACTAAGGTAAGTATACAACAAATAATCGCCCATAGTTCGGGTTAGATAGTTGGATACCTCGACTAAATCTACGTATAAACCCATGTATGTACTATGAGCTAAGTACACAACTCGTCAACTCGTCGTACACAGGTATTCATTCATGGAAAATACGACGCCACAGTACATTGAAAATCCTGTAGAAAAATACTCTACCGGAGTCATTTTATTCTACAACGTGTGTAGGAGTAAGAGTATTTTTGCTGCTGGCGCAAGTTTTACTCGTATTTCTGTTCTGTGCGAATCTGCTTCATCCTGCATTTCTTGGTTGAAGAAAAGCATGAGGGTATTTGCACGTTAAAAATTTATTATAAGCAAACTGTCGAGAAAAAGTTTGTCTATACGGCTAAACTTTATCTTCGGTCGTTCATATTTTATACTCGAGAGTGTACAATTTCCCAGTAAGTAGATTCGAACAGAGTTATACCTACGTATAGGTACGTTTCCTATACTCGTATTTTATTCGAATTTCTTTCCAAAATGTTCCCAATATCTGGAACAAATCGTCTTTTAGGCGTTTAAATCAAAAGTTACACAAGTACCTACGTAATCGAAACCAACAGAGAAGAACGAGGTTTATTAGCTCATCGCGAAAACGATATCAATATACCTGAAGTTGCATCGAGACGTTGTTTTTTTTCGATCGAAAACTTCGAATTGCTTCGGGGATATGCGAAATGCACCGTATAGTTCGAAAAAATTGGTATAGAATATCGAACGTATACTACGACAGTGATACAATTCTGTAAAAATGACTCCATTTTCTCACACCCCCATTAAGAAAATTAATTAAATTGAGAAAGAATACAAAATATACAAAGACAGCAATAAGAATAACAACAGAAAAAAAACCAAGGGGAAGAAAAAACCGAACATCATTCTAGCAAACGATAAGAATACGAACGGAAAAAGTGCAAAACGACGTCGACGACGATGAATCGAGCAGTCTGCATGAGCTTGTCGCGTCGACCTAATCAACGAGCAATTTTACCAAATAAGATTTCGCCAAGTGAAGTTTTTTCAACCCCTTTTTTTTCTCCTTCTTGCACGCTTTTCAGACTTTTTTTCTCGTACCGAGGAAAAAAGAAAGGAAAAAAATAATACCGGAAAACTTTTAATTATTTTCACTCCGGCCTCCTGTCTTTCCTCGGCAATAACAAGTTTCATAACGAATGAAAATTTATAAAATATAATTTTTTATACGCTGCGAGATAGAAAACGAAAAAAAAAAAAAAACAAAAGCAGAAAAGAATACGTCGAGGGAGGAAAAATGCGAATTTTTTCTTCTCCGAACAATAATGGGTACTTAGCGTAAAACGGAAGATATTTATACAAATCTTCTTTTCCACTTTCGTTCAGGCTAATTTTCCTTTTGGGTGATTTCTTCGCGAGATAGCTCATTCGAGTGCACGAGTAGGTATAAGGCGCGTGAAGAGGGAAACTGAATGGTTCGCGTGTCCAACGATGATGATACTGAAGGGTCCATTCCATGTTAAAACGCCGAAGGTTTTTGCACTCGAGGTCGTCAATTTTTTTTCAGTATTTCTCGTATGGATGGATCTCGATGAGAGAGGGAGGAAGATAAGGGTACTCAAAATTTTGAGGAAAACGAAGATATTGTGAAATTCAAGCGGAGTTGGCTTTAAAACAACAAATGGTGCATATTTGGAATTTTTTTACGTAGGTAGTTCAATTTTCTAAACCCTTCAAATATCAGCTATACTCAAATACGGCGGGTGGAGGGGGGTCAGATTGGTAAAGACTTAAAATTCAATCAAACCAAAGTACTATGTAGAACAGGTGAAAATGATACAATTTTCCTGTTTTTTGCATTTGTCTCGGAGGAGGGCAGGGTGGGGCACGAGCATGCCCCTGGATAAAATACATAAATGGAAGCAAAACTGGCAATTTTGAGCAAAAACAGGACTTTTTTCCCAACAAAAATGAAAATTTTATGACAAAGACAAAAATTAGGTGAGACTTTTTAACAACTTGTGAAAAAAACAGAACTTATTTGGCGATTTAGGCAAAAAATAGTACTTTTTTGAGAAAGGTTAGTTGGGATTTTTTATAAACAGTTTTGAAAAAAATAGGACTTTTTGACAATTTTGGAAAAAAAAATGGATTTTTTTGTCAAAAATTAATATTTTCCAACAAATTTGACAATACTGTGACACGAAATTTTTGACAATTTTGGCAAAAACTGTACTTTTTGGTTGATTTAGGTAAAACATAGGACCTTTTTTCAACAAGAATGAAGACTTTTTCAAAAACATTTGGCAAAAAACAGGACCTTTTTGTCAATTTACTTATTGAATAATTTGAGACTTTTTTGACAACTTCGAATTTAAGGCGCAAACTTTTTGACAATTTTGACAAAAAAGGACTTTTTTAAATTTCAGGTAAAATAGATGACGTTTTATTTTTTTTAAAAAAATCGGACTTTTTCAACAATTCAAATCAAAAACAAAACTTATATTGAAGAATTTAAAAGATAGGATTTCTTTTTTGACAAAAATAAGAACTTTTTTTGAAAAAAAATTAAGTAGGATTTTATAAAACAAATTTTTGAAAAAATATTACATACTTTTTTGACAATTTAGAAAAAAAAAACAGTACTTCTTTGATAAAAATGAAAGCTTTTCGACAAATTCGACAAGACTAAGAAGCGAACTTTTTGACAATTTTGGCAAAAAACGGACTTTTTTGTTGATTTAAGTGAAATATACTTAAGACTTTTTTTCCAACAACTTTGGAAAAAACAGGACCTTTTTTTTTTAACAAAAATGAAAACTTTAACAAATTTGATAAAACTAAGGCGTGAACTTTTTGAAAATTCTGGCAAAAACAGGGCTTTTTGTTGATTAAAGTGGGACATAGAACTTTCTTCAACAATAATGAGGATTTCTTTCAGCAACTTTGGCAAAAAACAGATGTTTTTTTTCAACAAAAATGTGGACTTTTTCAACAATTTAGGCCAAAAACAAAACTTATACTATGTCAATTTAGGCAAAAAGTAGGACTTTTTTGACAAAAATAAGGACTTTTTTTTGAAAAAAATTAGGTAGGATTTTTTAAAAACATTTTTGGTAAAAAAGAAGGTTTTTTTGATAGTTTAAAAAAAAGGACTCATTTTGATAAAAATGAAAAATTTTTCAACAAATTTTACAAAACGATCAATCAAAAGTTTTATTTTATGACGTCCGGCATCTTGGCCTTTAACGTCAACAATCCAACAACAGAAATTAAATTAACAAATAACAAAAATATAACAACAAAATAATCTCAACAAAGAGAAACACGAACTCTTTGACGATTTTGGCAAAAACAAGATCTGTTTGTCGATTTAAAAAAAAAAGGACTTCTCATTTGACAAAAACAAAGGAAAACTTTTTGATAATTTCGGCAAAAAATTGACTTCCATGATCAAAAATGAGAACTTTTTGATAACTTTTGCAAAAAAAAATTTTTTGTGAGGCATCCTCAAAAAAAAATTTTTGAAACAACTTTGACAAAAATTAACATTTTATCACAATTTTGACCAAAAAAAAAAAAAAAAATGGATCTTTTTGGAAATTTGACAACAACGTAGACCTTTTACGGAAATTTTGTCAAAAACAAAGGCTACTTATCTAGCTAATAGCCTAGGCAAATAGCGGAAAAAATGGGTGAACCCAGACATAATTGGGATCAAAGGTTTTTTTTGCGGAGATTATCTAGGATGGTGTGGTGAACAACATACTAAAAGCCCCCGCCCTACCCCCAGAGCTAATCCCCCTACAGTGGATCAAAGCCCCCCAAAATCACTTTTTTGTCAAAAAATTCTGAAATGTCAACTTTTGAGTAAAATGAGCACTGATTATTTAATCTCCTCTCAAATACCTATCAAATGAGCTATCAACTAACTCCCAAGCCCCAAGGGGGATGGCGCTACGACCCCTCAAAGTGATGTGATTTCAATAAGTTCACATTTCATGGCTTTGGGACTTGGAACCTGTTCTAATCGATCAAATAAAGTCAAACTTGGGGAATGAGATTCTTTTGGGACATGAAGTCGACCCCTAAAGTGGGGAGGGTCAAATTCGAAAATTACGGAATGGTCATTTTTTTGGAGGGGCATAATATGGTCCCAAATGGATGAAAATAGTCCAAAATTATATCATTGGTCAGTACTCCCATTGTGATCAACATATCCAAATTTCAGCTTCCTAGGTCATCCCCGCCCCATTTAAGGCGGAATTAAGGTGGAAACCCCCTCATTTTACTCCCATTTTTGATTTTTTCCTCCTTAAAAGAAGTGGGGATGACCTAGGAAGCTGAAATTTGGATATGTTGATCACAATGGGAGTACTGACCAATGGTACAATTTTGGACCATTTTCATCCATTTGGGGCCATATTGTGCCCCTCCAAAAAAATGACCTTTCCGTAATTTTCGAATTTGACCCTCCCCACCCTAGGGGTCGACTTTATGTCCCAAAAGAATCTCATTTCCCAAGTTTGACTTTATTTGATCGATTAGAACAGGTTCCAAGTCCCAAAGTCATGAAATGTGAATTTATTGAAATCACATCACTGAGGGGTCATAGCGCCACCCCCTTGGGGCTAGGGAGTTGGTTGATAGCTCATTTGACAGGTATTTGAGAGGAGATTAAATAATCAGTGCTCATTTTACTCAAAAGTTGACATTTCAGATTTTTTTTGACAAAAAACTGATTTTGGGGGACTTTGATCCACTGTGGGGGGGGGGGGTAGCTCTAGGGGTAGGGGCGGGGGCTTTTAGTATGTTGTTCACCACACCATCCTAGACAATATTCACCAAAAAAACCTTTGATCCCAATTATGTCCGGGTCAAATTGCATTTTGCCTAGGCTATAAGGTTACAAAAAGCAAAAATTTCTAATAGCGAGCAATTCTGGTAAAAATTGAAACTTTTTGACAATTTTGGTTCAGTCAATCAGAGAACAGAAGGAATACAACTAAACATTCGTACCAAAAGCATGGTGTGTAGGGGAAAGGGGCAGTAATCCCAAGTACATACAAACTGATTTCCCGTAGTAAAATTTAAAATCCGGAAAACGTTTCATAAACGAACGTTTTCATCGAAATACGACCTATAAAAATTTAATTACATCTTTAATCGGCGTCCTTGCAGCGTCCTTCTCCTTCGTCACATTCCAGACAATAATCCCTATTTAATACACGCGTCTTCGTAACAGTCATCAAAACTACTCCCTCGATCGACAAGTTCTCAAGTCGACGTAACATTTTAATCAATTTTCGAATAAGATTCGAATCAAAAATACATAGTTTATCCGTCGAGAAAAATAATCTCGGTAAGTTCGCCGATAGCAGGTTGAATTTTCCTGGTCCTGGCACATTGCCCATGACTATTCGACGCAAACGTTTCTCAAAACCGTAAACCGCGAACACATCAGGTGATAAATTTGAATGTCGATATTTTCGGTAATCCTTGTTGTAGTAATTTTGGATAAAAATCTCATATGGCGAATTTATTCAAACGTATAGAATTTTAAACGCTTGCATCCTTCAAGATTATACCTACTTAAGACATTCTGTGAGAAGAAAGTTTGGCTCAAAGGCTGCTTGGGTTCTCGTAATATATCATAAAGTAAAAGTACATATAGAATAGTTATACCTACTCTAATGCAACATTTATACACATTTTCTTACATTACTTACTCGTACATACAGCTATTGTATCCGAGCGTAAAATTATCCGCACAGCGGAGAAATAGTAGTTTTTACATCAAGATTCATAAAGTGGGTGATTATAAGCGAGTGCGAAATTGCAGCGCGAGCGTAAGCGAGCGCTGTAACGCACTTGTTTAGAATCATCCACTTTATGAATCGAGATGTAAAAACTGTTTTATATTAATTACGTACATATAGCAAACTACTATACCTCTGTTGGTATACAAAAAGTATGTCTGTATGGTCGACCAAAATCGCAGGGAAATAGAATATTGTAAGCTTCCGAGGGAAATGAAGTAAATTTTATTTCAGGTTCAGATGGGTCCTGAATCTTGATGAATCATTGTTGTCTGTGATGCATCGTCCTTATTTGTTTCTATGGAAATTACTCAAAATATTGAGTGAGGATACATGTAGGTGTTTGAGGTAAAGAAAATATCCTGCAAAGCTCAAACATACCAAAAAAAAATACGAAACTCAGCTTTTTTCAGTAGTTTTACAACTTTAGGCTTTCATATTTTTTTTTCTATAGCGTGGATAAGTTTCAAACCAACTCCATCTTGTAGAGAATTTAACGTAGATTATTTTTCTTACCTCAAACACCTATGTCCTCACTCAAAATTTCGAGTAAATTGCATTTAAACACAAACAAACAATTTTTTTCCAAGGGTTTTACAACTTTGAGCTTTCGTAACTTTTTTTCTATAACGCGGAATACTTTCAAACCTACTTCATCTTGTAGAGAATTTAACGTAGATTATTTTCCTTACCTCAAACATCTATGTCCTCGATCAAAATTTCGAGTAAATTGCATTTAAACACGAAAGTTCCAATGCTGTTTTTACAAGTGTTTACTTGACCACGGTGTCGCCGGCGTCAGGTGTTGCGTTGTTGCCGAATGTAACCGTTGGAATAAAATTTACTTTATTTCCCTAGGGAGATTATAATATTTTATTTCCCTAAGATTTTGGTCGTCTATAAAGACATACTTTTTGTGCATACCAACAGAGGTATAATAGTGTGCTTTATGTATGTAATTAATATAAAATAAATTTCCACGGTGAGCTGAGTTTCGTACGCAAGGTCAACGCCAAAAGGCGTAATAAAACGATGGCTCGGATGCAGCAAAGCCTCAAAGGGTTTCAAAAATTTTACCAACGTACAAAAGCCAAGACAAGGTTTATTTTATAAGTAGGTTCACCGAATCAGCGAAACAGAATTTTGTAGGTAATTTCATAAGGAGGCGTTTTCGTTGTGCTAGTGCTTACCTTTTCGCATTCAAATTACCTTACTGTCTCTCTCTCTCTCTGGTGAATTTTCCAACTGTCGAAAAACAAATACAGAATGCCAAATAAGCTCTCTAAACTAAATCTTCGTTTTGTGAGGTATTTAAAAATGAAATAATTACGTTAGCTTTCATCCGAGGACCTTGTACCTTTATCCGGAGGTGAAATACGATTTTTATTCGGTTTGCTTTTCGTTTGACCATATTCCTTTGGAAATTCAATTTGCGATAATTGGTGCAAATTTATTTAAAATTAAGTTCAGAAAGCATCACCTTGAGATTCTCTGAAAAAAAATAATTTCACGAATAACAATTCCGTACATTTTCTCAGCTGGTAAATTCAAAAACCCTGCAGGTGTATTACTTTTACTTTGGATGATATTTTTCATCGCTTCAGACCATACCACCCAGGAGCCCAGGTACGAACAGCAGCTCCAACACAACTCGACGACGAGATACTGCTGCGTGAAAGAAAGTGCAACAATACATCGACCGATGATGTATACAGCTAGATACAAATACAACACACAAACACGGCAAAAGCACCGGAGAAGGGGAAAAATTAATATAGAATACAATGTAAAGATAATTACGCTAAAAATGAGACGAAATTAAACGTCGACGTCGTCACTATCACCCCCGCAACCTTACCCACCGTATCAGATTTCCTTTCTCTATAGTCGCAGTCTCACAACTCGATTTGAATGACCTTTGATCTGCTCAACAATACCAAAATTCGAACGTATTTTTCGCCAAATGGTAATACAACTTGTATACTTTTCTTTTTTTCGACGTTAGTCGTCACAACGATCACATCGTACACCCACATCTACATCAGCTATAAAGCTCGATTATGCCATTCCACGCTACAGCAGTGCGTTTTATAGCTTATTTATTTAATTTAAAATCGAACCCCGAGTGCGAATGGTTATTCGGTGTTGCTTTTCGTATATCCACTGGTATCGACGACGGTAGATCGTAAATTAATGATTATTTGTTTTACAGTACGACGCACAGATAAGCTCGAATGTTCGACGAGTGTAAGTAAAAGCACACAATATGTGAGTACGAGTATATGTTGGGAATTCGAATATACGAGTACCAACACCTCGCCTCATCCTCTCGGTTCGTAGAGAATCTATGACGATTATATTACGACGAATTTCTCAACTCGATAAGTTAACACGTACACGTACATAAATTTCTATTGAAAAACCAGTGATATTATCGCCATGGGTATGTAAACATCCAAAACGCAGACACACGTGAGTTCATGAGCAAGATATGGAATCATTTCCGCTAACATAAATACGATTAAAGTGCGACGTTTTTGAATACATAAATGATATCTACCGTAACTAGTGAGCTTCGAGAGTCGCATATCTCATTAAAAGCTCTAGGTATAAGTAGGTTGGCACACTATGTCATATTTGATGCACCGAAGTCATCTACATAGAAGTCGAATACGAATCAAAAAGGCTGTTACATTGCTCTGAATATCTCATTCTCTAAGTTTTCAACTTTCAAACAGTCGATTCATGAAAATATGTACATGTACAAGTACAACTATATGGCCAATTATCAGTCAATTTTTTCCAATTTTACATTCTTTTGATGGAAATTTCACCGATCTTGAAACTACATAATTCCGACAATTTTCATGTAATTTCAGCATTTTGGCCAAATTTTGATGAATTCTGAATAGATGTTGCTTTCACAAAAAATCCGAGGAATTGATTCTGAAAAAATCAAAGCATCGACTTCGATATCTCGAAAAATCAGGGCCTGGTCGAAAAAATAACGCAATATTCGTGTTCAGCACCTTCAAAAACATAGCAATCGATATGTCACATGCTCAACCTTTCATTTTTCAGTTTTGACCCAAAAATCTCCCCCCCCCCTTGGGGACTAAATTCAAAAAACTGTTGAAAATCATGCGATATGTCGAATTCTATATTTTCGAAGGTGCTGAACTCAAATATGTCATCATTTTTTCAATTCGACACTTTACAGAGACGTTTTATAAGCATTTTTTCTATACAGAAGAGGGAGAGGAGCACTATAAAAGCGCCAGAGAGGGCCAGATCGAAAAAATAACGCCATATTCGTGTTAAGGATCTTCAAAAACATAGAAATCGATATGTCACATGCCCTATCTTTCATTTTTCAGTTTTGACCCAAAAAGGCCCCCCCCCCATTTTGGGGCTAAATTCAAAAAACTGTTGAAAATCATGCGATATGTCGAATTCTATATTTTCGAAGGTGCTGAACTCAAATTCATCATTTTTTCAATTCGACACTTTACAGAGACGTTTTATAAGCATTTTTTCTATACAGAAGAGGGAGAGGAGCACTAAAAGCCCCAAAGAGGATTGGATCGAAAAGATAACGCCGTATTCGTGTTCAGCAGCTTCAAAAACATAGCAACCGATATGTCACGTACCCTACGTTTCATTTTTTAGTTTTGACCCAACCCCATGTCTTTCAGAGAAATGATTTTATTTCTCTGATTTTCGCTTATCTTTTTTAATTTTTCAGATCTGAAAACTTCATAAACTTCGTGGAACAAAAAGTATGAAAAGTAGGTATTAAACTTTTGCTTGAAAAAAGCTCTTTTGTGAAGAACTTTTTCGAAAAAAATCCCTAGAAGAGAAAACGCCTCTCTTCAAAAATTGTTTGCCACAAACCAAAATTCGTTCTTGACCTCGACTTTTTATTTGGAAATACATACATTTTTTAAAAGAAAACTCATTTTTGAAAAAACTTCCAAAACATTTAAAAAAAACGAAATTTTCAATTTTTAGTGAGAGGAAGGAGGAACTTCTTCATAGGGGAAAGCTTTTGGAAATTCTGTTGTGCAAACAACTCATTTTGGACCTCAATTTAATATTGCTTTAAACGTTTTAAACGTTGGTTGGCGGAAGGGGGAGGTAAACAATTTTTAGGAGACCTCACAGAATCATAGAACAAATTCTGACCTCACAGAACCCATAAGAGAAAATTTCTGCACACCAAAAACGTCAAAAACCAGCAAAAAATTGACAATTTTGCCTTCCAAAAAATCAAATACGTAGAATCATCTGACCGATCGAAAAAGATACATATCTCGGAATTCGATCAATTTTATGAAGCTACAGTTGACCTTGAGTTACAAGTGTTTCATAAAAAGCTTGAAACTCCTAGGTCGAAGAAGGATGAGAGCAATGGGTCCTCAAAGTCGGGTCATTTTAGAAAATACTGTGAAATTTATTGAAATTTAATCCGTGTACCCCCAAAAAAATCCAAGAATTCAAGATAAGTAGAGGTCATTTTTCAGGTGGAAAGGAAGAGTTGAAAAGTTGAAGATCTCGGAAATCAAAGTTTTTCTAGTTCCAAAAAATGAGAAAACTCATTTTCAAACTCAAAGTTCGATCTATGGTTCCCAGATCTTATTCAGCGAGTTAAAGAGCATCATTTTTACTAAAATTTTCAGATTTCTGTTTTTGACGAAACTTTCTTGAATTTTCGATTAAAAATCAAAAGGAAATGGTGGAAAAAAATCAATTCTGAGAATTTTGGCAAACGACTTGCCTAAATTAGTCTGGATCGGGATTATTTGAATGGCTGAATACGAATCTGGAAACGATAGATCAAATATTCAACTTTCGAACCAAGCTTTTTTTTCAGTTTTTCAAAACGAAGATATTTTTATTTCAGCGACCTGCAACTTTTCAACTCTGGCTTGCCACCTGAAAAATATCTGTAATTCAGGTATCATTTACATCAGACAGATGCAGAACCTTTTTAGGAGCCAGGGGAGGGGGAATGTTCCATTTTTTACATGACTCAACATTGGAGACGAATAGTCCTTTCCTCCTTCGACGCGGGAGTCTCAAATTTTGTTATGGCTCACTTTCAACTCAAAGTGAACAAATTACGTAAATTTGACATAGACCAAGATCCAAAATATGTTTCTATAAATCGATCCTAATTCCTAATAGATAATACGAAGATAATAGGGGCATTGGGAACCCACAATGAATTGGCAGGAAAGAAAAAGGGGTTAAAATTTTGCAAAATTTGAAAAATTAGAACTTCATTTTGTCACATTTATTTGGCACGTTGAATTTTTCATCTTTGAAAGGATTGTGCGATGGACGGCATTTCCTTCCCCAGCTCATTCCAAGTTTCTTCAGACGTCAAATCAGAATATTTTTCAATTTATACCTAAGTCAAAAATTTTTTATTTTTATGAAATTTTAAATTTGAAAAACTCGAAAACTTGGCACAAATAAAAAACCAAATTCAAATTAAAAAAATTAATTAAAGGCATTCCCTGATTATAGAGAGAAAACTGCAAAATTGCCTGACATCCCTTGACTGTTCCAGAAGGGTAAAATACCCAGACCCTTCTCAGTTTTCTAGAGACTTGACACTACTCAGAACTAACGGTGGATCGTTTTTCAACTTTTTAAAAATTTTTGATGGAGTATGGTAAAAAGTCATGGCCAAATGACCTCAATGAGACGTAAGGAAAACTTCAATTTTTTTTCAACATTTACCCTCCCCCCCTTCCCACCAGAGCTCAAAATTTTGAAAATTTTGAAAAATTTTTACACCGATGTGTTGAAAAAGAAATTCTATTAGATCATTTAATTTTTATTTCACAATTTTATGGAGATACTAATTACGAAATAATTTAAACTTGACAAAAATCACTAAAATGAACATCGAACTTTTCTAATGGCCAAAAAACGATGACATGCAAGTACATACTAAAGACTAATGAGACCACCTGAAGTACATAAAAAAAGTTGAAAAAATTGTTACATTTGAAATTTTGTCAATTTTTAAAACTTTAAGCTTGAGCAAGGGAGGGAGGGTCAAACGTTGACCAAAAAATTTGAAATTTCTCCACCGTCATGACCTTTTGCTAAGCTCCATTACAATCCAAAAAAAGTTGAAAAACGACCCACCCTACTGAACACAGACACCCCATTTTTGATTATTGATGAAATGGATTTCGGAATCGTGAACGCTATTTTGGTGATTCAGATCTATCCCACTATACACAAGCACATTATTACCACCCTACGGCTTCGCAAAAACCTCCTATCCCCTATCATCCTCAAACAGCAATTAGATACCATACGATGAATCGATATACGAGCGCACAACTGGCAACTGGCATCAAGTGTGTAGTGTGGTTGCAAAAAAGCAGAAGCTACCGGTAGGCTACACATCGTAAAATAAATCAAACCGCAATACGTAACATATTACGCGAATGTCAGCAGCAAAAACCACTATTCACAGAACCAGTTTCAACTAGACACGTACTATCTAAATAATCATTCAATTAAACTCAACGATTACCGTAGATCGTCCATCTACTCAGTTAAAGTTTAATACACAAATGGCAAAAAGGCCAAAACGAACGAGTTCAAATTAGAAGAACCGAAGTGGATTAAACGAACGTCCGATTCTTATATATGCTAATAAACTTAAATTTAATTTAATCCGATTGAACCGAGAAGAGGCAGTAGCCGATTCGCAACACCATCAACCTTCTCCTTTCTATCTTTCACTCGTTCTATCTTTCTCTATATACTGAGTCAGTTCCTACTTATATTCAATATAGTATATACGCGCATATCGCCCAATTAAATCATACGTTTCTTTCTGTTGGAGATTTCCGTCCTCGGACGTGTCTGGAATAAAGAATTAATCCCTATAGAGATGATTTTTCTTATGTGGCTTTTTGAAATTTTAAATAATCAGCGACGTATGTGAATTGTCGCGTAACGCCGCAAAATACCTATAAAACGGTGATAAGAATCGTGCGTTGTTTACGAGTTAAAAGGTCAGCAGACAAATTCTTCATTCATGGCGAACTTTGCATGCATCGACGATAAAACTCTCAAAATATTGAGATACGTTTTCATTGCTGCGCGAGCCCTGACACGCATTCATTATCGTTTTTATTTCCATATAATAATTTACGAGTTCAACGAGAGGCATAAAACTCTCACATTAATTTGGGAATTTACAAAAAAAAAGAAAAATTGAGAAATTGAATTGGGAATTTTCCGTTTGAATAGCTAATCGAATGTTTTGATAATAGCTATACGTTATTACGATAAACGATATCGATAAGTGAATATTTACTTAATCGATTAGAATAATAATTTTATGGCGGAGTTAATTTAATTACACGACAATAAACGAATTGCCAATTGTGGTTTATGGTGAAAAAATGTTTGCACCTGAGGCACACCGGTAATAAATTAGCTTGGTGTAAAATTATAGAAAAATAAAAACTATTTTTAGTCATTTCGATTGTTTTTAAAAATTTGATGTTTTTAGTCTTTTTCTGAGATTTATTTTACAAATTGGTCAACATTAATTTTTGAATTGGTACCCCTGAATTTTTGCCATAATCACCTAAAGTGATCAAGAAGGTGTCCAATAAGAATCGACCAAAGTTATAGGTTCTGACTTCTGAGGTTCATTATTATAGACCCTCCAGAGCGATTTGAAAAGATACTCCGAGGTAAAATAGGTGAAATGCCCCTGTCCTCGAATTTTTGAAATTTTGATGAAACATTGTTGGTTTCGGCTCAGCTTCTTGTATGACTAACAATTTGAGAGGTTTCTCAGTCTCACTCAATAAAGTACACTTTCTCACCAATTTTCGTCAAAATCTTTTTTCCTACCCAATGTTGACTATACCTTAAACGTTCTCTCGCAAAACTGCTTGAAAATGAAAATTGAGGAATCCGAAAATCCGCAGAAGGCTTCAGAACAGTTCGAAACCATCACCAATCCACTCAAAAGGTTGAAAATATAGGGCAAAAACTAAATTTCAGCCTTTCATGCCAATTTGATATGAGGGAATATGCCCTGATCGCCTTAGCGATAATTAAATTAATCCCTTCGTACATTTAATCGTAATATTCTTCGTCAGCTAGGCGTATAAGATTTACTTATACCAGAGGTATGGCAACGTGAGAACTACGCATATAGGGGAAAGTATTTATACATCCTAGGGGAAATGATTTATTGTGTCCGGTGGCTCGTAGATCGAGGGAAAACTCGAGGGTACGAGCATCGGATCTCCAGCCACGAACTTCACTTGGAATAAGCTACTCGCGATGGCTGGTTCTTGGTCACAAAAGACGTATAGGCAATGATGGTCTAAAAAACCATCATCCCTCTTAACTGTTTTCGCCCACTACCACTGTGGATAATTTGTTCAAAAATGTGAATTAATTAAATACGTTCATCTAAATAATTTAAATTACCCATTTTACGGATATTTCTCCGAATCGGATCCATTCGGGAAATATGGAATTACATAACCCAATTCTGTCGCCGATCTTAGTATGAGTGGATCACAGGAGAGGCAGAAAATAAGCACAGTGTCGTAAGTTGTGAAATAGACTTATTAGTTAAATAATAATATTATGAGGGACGTAACACACCTAGTCTAATTAAATAATACGTAGTTTGCATCGCCAGGTAATGTTAATTAAGCTTAAACTTAATTATATTACGTGTCGATATTTTATGCGAGATGTCAAGTAGATGTAGAGTCCACTTTCAAACATAAAATAATGCTGATTATGTTATACTTTCATGAAATCTAACGTGTATTTTGTTATACTAAAGTATCAATAAATTACTTCTAATAACATTTCTGCGATCTCGAGTACTTTATTGATAGTTTGGTATGATGTTTGTGCATATGGTGGTTTGGTTTTACTTAAGGTCTTTTCTCTATGAGCTATCCTGGTACGAGAAATTATTCACTCTCTAGGGAATAATTCTTGACTTCATCCCTTAACCAATTCTAATAATTCCAATTCCCTAAGTCAGTAATTCCTATTCTCACTATATCAAATTCGATGAAATTTTGATTTTTCTTCACAAAAAATAACTCAGTTATAAATGTTTAAAAAATTCGCCAAAAATCGAAAAATGAATTTCAACAACTGAAATTTTTGCTTAATGTGACGAACTTCTGTGTCTTCTTTCGAATCCTCTTTCAACAATTCCCTGGGTCATTCCACAAGTCAGGTCTTTTGATTTCGCTCAAGTTTTTTTTACAATGTCTGCCCACCCAATAAGTAAGAAACCCGCAATCAGTTCGGTCCCAGCCCCTCAGGTGGCGAATGGGGGGGGGGGTTCAATTATATTCACATTATCTCGAGGTACTCAACTTCAGCAGAAGCTATGATACTTTGATCAAAACTGATTTCACAGTTCAAAAGGTCACTGCATTTTAAACTTTTTAAGTAAGCATTTTGGAATTTTCAAAAATTTAAAGTTCAAATCTCAAAATGGCGCTGCCAGTGAGAGCTACAATTTAAAATTCTGAAAAATTTCCATAGATGTGCCTTTTGATGCTTTTTCAAAATATTCAATTTTCGAGATGGGGATATTTTAATAGGGGGGAGCACTGCCCGCCTTCCCCCAAATTTGGGCAAAACTTTCAAAAAAATCTGGGGCATGTGATATATCGAATTCTATGTTTTTGGTGACGCCAAATGCGAATATGACGTCAGATTTGTGATTGGACCCATCCACGTCCCCTAGCACCTCCCCAAATGGGGTAAGAGTTTTAAAAAATGTTTTTGTTCGTGTGACACATGAAATAGTATGTTTTTGATGACGCTGAACACGAATATGACGTCAGATTTTTGATTAGTCCCCATCCACGGTCCCCAACAAATTTTTTGGACCTTTACCCAATGGTGGGGAGGTTCTAGGGGGGGGGGGTGAGGTCAATTCGAAAAACTAAGGCTATATTCGTGTTCAGCGATATCGAAAACATACTATTTCAAGTGTCACACGAATAAAACCATTTTTTTTACGTACTTTTACCCCATTTGGGGAGGTGCTGGGGGCCGTGGATAGGGTCCAATCAAAAATCTGACGCCATATTCGTTTTCAGCGTCACTTAAAACATACAATTCGATATATCACATGCCCCAGATTTTTTTTTGAAAGTTTTGCCCAAATTTGGGGGAGGGGTGTTCCCCCCACATTGAAAGATCCCATCTCGAAAATTTGATATTTCAAAAAGGCATCAAAAGGTAAATCTATGGAAATTTTTTCATAATTTTAAATGGTAGCTCCTACTTTCAGCGTCACTTTGAAATTTGAACTTTTAATTTGAAAGTTCAACTTTCAAGTTTTGAAAATTTCAAAATACTTTAAAAGTTCACAATGCAATGGTCTTTTGAACTGTGAAATCAGTTTTAATCAAAGTATCATAGCTTTGGAGGCATGCACTGCTGAAGTTGAACACCTCGAGACAATGTGAAAAAATTTAAGCCCCCCCCCCATTTGCTTACTGAGGGGACTGGGACCAAACTGATCGTGGATTTCTTACTTTGGGTGGGTAGACATTGCAAAAAAATTTAAAATTTGAGCGAAATCGAAGGACATGACTCAAAAACGTTGATTGAGTTGAGGTGGAATGACCCCCCCCCATGAAATGCTCTTTTGAGAACTGCGGTTTATGCCATTCGTCATCTCTCATCGGATGTACCCACATGAAAAATATTTTTTTTAAATCGTCTACTACCCGAATGGTTCAAAAAGCTCGTCGATTTGACTTGAATGACCCATTTGACATTTACGTCAAATACTCGTACTTTCATGATAATCTCATTGTATACTTGGAAAGATTTCCATCGATACGGAAAGTTACCAGTATTTATCATCTCGTTAAAAAGTTTCTTTCCTCGAAGAAAAAAAACCATCCCGAAGTTCACCTGCTCGTGAAATATTCATTCTAGCGAACTTATCAATTTGTGAAAATACTTCATTTTGAAATTAATGCATAAAAAACCCTGGCGAAATGCATATTTTAATATTGCCTTAAAACTTTCATCTCGTCGATAATTTCATGGCTGAAGTTTCAACTACACGAATATTTACACAGCTCGCGGAGAGGTGAAGTGAAATTTTAAAATAATTAAATCATCGGAGCATGTTCGAAATGATTCTATTATTAGACGCAATCATCAGTTGGCGGGTGCTTTTGCTCACACGTTCATCTCACGCCACGTTCTGTTTCATTAATTATTAAGTACGACGTATATTATTGTGTTGTACTAAAAGGTGGCTTTCAGAAATATGCAATAATGACGTATTTTATTAGAATTTCGCTCATTGTAACACAGCTCAGCTTAAATGCTAAACGTTGTGATGTGACGAGAAAAGCTCGTGGTTTTTGGGAAAATCAGCTTCGTAATGTAAAAGTTGTCGTTTACTGCGAGCAAAGAGTTTCTACACCATTTCACATCTCTAAACTGCCAAGTGCCAAAATATCTGGGCTAAAGAACTTGCTCTATTCTATTCCATTCGGGAAATTCTACGTTTAAAAGCAACGACGACGATGCTCGTTTTATATAAACGAATATTTTCACATTCGTATACGAGTAACTCGACTCGGTAGTATCGAATTCAGCCAAAGGTTAGCGACGTTTTGAAGTTTCAAAGCACCCAGTGACTTTGTTGCCATGTATGTGCTCGAACAGTTTGGCGATATTTGCAAAGAGGGTTAGTATTTCGAGAGCTTCATCTCACTTCTCACACAATCAGATGCGTATAATTAAATGTTATCGTCGTATATGGGGGAGGGTTCGACAAACGTAGATGAAGGGCTGTGGGCTAAGCTGTGGTGGTATTTCGATTCGTTTCAAGAAGGGGAATTCCTTAGCGTGTCAAATTATAGCGATTGTTTTTTCAATAGTGAATTTTCAGCCAACTGGCTACACTGATTTTTGGTTTCGAAAAAACGTTCTAAGCAGGGTACACATTCGCGAACGATGATTTTTTTCAAGAATAATCGTAGATAGTGAATATTTTGGACTTGAATTGGCACAGTAAGATTTTGAAAATATCTGTCTAAATCGATCCAAAGGGTCACAAAAATGTGAATGTGAGCTTATAAGGAGCTAAAATTTCATTTTCACCTTACTTATCTACATTGGTTTTTTTTTCGAAAACTGGAAGATGCGAAAATTGGCTGGAGGCTCCAGAAAAGTTCTAAACCATCACTAATCAACTCGAAAGGTAAAAAATAGAACGTAAACCAAATTTCAACTTTTTTCCTTCGCACTTTCGCAAATGGTGATTTTTTTTCAAAAATACTCGCTGGAAAAAATTTGAATTTGAACTGGCACTAAAAGATTTTGAAAATATCGGTCTGAATCGACCAAAATGGTCACAAAGATGGTCAATCCGAGTTTATAAGCCCTGAATTTAATTTTCACCTCAATTGCAGCGTTTTTTTCGAAAATTATATAATCCAAAAATCTGCTGGAGGCTCCCGAACGGTTCGAAACGATCACCAATCGACTCACATGGACGAAATTTGATAAAAGGGGATTGAAAGAAGACCTCAAAAAACACCATCAACAAGAATTTCAGGAGGCTGAAATTCATTTTTCGATTTTTAGCTTTTCAAAAATTCGAATTGGGCTCATTTTCTATTTTTAAAAAAAATCAAAATTTGAACAAATCGACATAAAAGGCTGAAATTTGGTTTATAACCTATTTTTTGACCCCTCGAGTCGATTGGTGATGATTTTGAAGAAAAAGAAAGAAGAAAGATTCGAAAATTTTTGAAGCCTCTAGAGGATTTTGGATTTTCTAACCAACGAAAAAACACTTCAAACAGGCTGAAAATGAAATTCAGCTCCAATGAACTCACAAAAAGCTAGCATTTAATTTGCACTTACCCTTTTTTGATCCTCCGAGTTGATTGATGCTGGTTTCAAACCGTTCTACGGGTCTAAATCAATCGATAGGGTAACCTCAGATTGTAAATCCGAATTTATATATGAGCTGAATTTTATTTTTACCTCATTTCAGCATTTTTTTTTTCGAAAACTTGAGGATCCAAAATTTTACGGGATGCTCCAGAACGGTTCGAAACCACCACTAAATGACTTGAGATGTCGAAAATAGTACACAAAACAAATTTCAGCATTTTATGTAACATAATTTGAATGAATTTCAGGCATGAAATCCACTATTTAATTTTTTTTAGTGACTTTAGTGCCTGAAAAATAGCAAAAAAGTGACCAAAAATTTGAGAAAAAGTGACAAAAATTTTGAGAAATGAGAGCAAAGAATATATCTATATGTTGATCGGGGAGCCCGAATAAGGATTTATTGCACCACCTCCCCATCAATCCTCCGGGACAACTTTTTTCCTTGAAGGGAGAGTCCTAAGGAACATTTTTAGCCCTTGCACGAAAAAAAAGTGGCCCCACTTACAAGGGGGTGGCCATTTTGATTGACAGGTCAGCCGAAATCGCAGATTCTGCGTTCCAACATAAGACTTGCACGAAATTTTTTAAACCGTACAAAGGTAGATCGAAAGATCAGGCAAAAATTTCACCTGTCAAAATTTCAAGTGTTAAAGTGTCTTTTTCGATTTTTGGTGAATTTTTGAAAATCAAATTTAGGCCAAAAAGGAGGAGAAACAATCAAAATTTTACCAAAATGACCAAGAAAGCTGAAATTTGGGATATACCCTATTTTCGAAACGCCAAATCGATTGGAACCTGTTTTTATCCCTTTTGAGCAGTTCTGGAGCCTCCAGTAGATTTTTGAAACTTGAAATTCCCACAAAATTTCATCACATGGATTTGGAAAGCCGAAATTCATTATGAAAACTAATTTCAATACGATACGAAGTCGACTGCAGGTGGATTTCAAGTCATTTTGGAGCCTACAGCGACTTCTTGAAAATTACTGGAGCCTCCAGTAGATTTTTGAAACTCAAAATTTTCCAAAATTTCATTAAATGGGTATGGAAAACCAAAATTCATTCCGCAAACTAATTTCAGTACGCCACGAAGTCGACTGCAGGTGGATTTCAAGTCGCTTTGGAGCCTCCAGCGACATTTTGAAAATTACTGGAGCCTCCAGTAATTTTTGAAACTTGAAATTTCCCAAAATTTTATCAAATGGAAAGCCGAAATTCATTCCGTAAACTAATTTCAATACGCTACGAAGTCGACTACTGGTGGGTTTAAAATTGTTTGGGAGCCTCCAGCGACTTTTTGAAAGGTTGTATGGCGTTTTTTGGAAAATTTAAATTTCCAAAAAGTAGCTGGAAGCTTCAAAACCATTTGAAACCACCATGCAGTCGACTTCATATTCTATTGAAATCACTTGCCAACTCCATTTGATAAAATGTTGTAGGAATTTCGTGTTTCAAGAATCTGGTGACTCCCATAATTTTCAAAAAAGTCGCTGAAGGCTCCAAAACAACTTGAAATCCACCTGCAGCCGACTTTATAGCGAATTGAAATTAGTTAGCAGAATGAATTTCGGCTTTTCACCTCCATTTGATAAAATTTCGGAAAATTTCAAGTTTCAAAAATCTACTGGAGACTCCAGAACTGCTCAAAACGGGTTGAAACAGTTTCCAATCGATTTGGCGTGTCAAAAATAGGGTATATCCCAAATTTTAGCTTTCTTGATCAATTTGGTAAAATTTACATTTTTTCCCTCATTTTTTGGCTTATTGTATATCAATTAGCATAAAGAGTTGTACTTGGGGTAATTTTTTCAATTTTTTTTAGCATTTACGCGATAGACACATACATCGCACCTCGGGAGTAATAAGGTCACATCTCAAAAAAAATTGATTTTGATGTTTTTACATTTTTGGGGTTTGTATGACCCCCCTCATCCAAAAATTACACTTTGAGTTGGGTACATTATCTAGATCTTGTAAAAAACGCAAATGGCCTGTTGTTTGGAGTTATAAGGGCACATCTCAAAAAACTCCACCTTTTTTGAGCAAATTTCGTACATACAAAGTGTTAACAAATAGTTTTATAATGGCACGACAGAGAAATATATTGAACGACAGCAAAGTTCAACGACGAAATAGGGTGTTTGCACGACAGCCTTAAATGCACGACGGCATAAGTGATTTGAACGACGAATTTAATAGGTTTTTGAACGACGACCAGTGTAACGACAGAGATATTCACTTTGCACGCCGAAAAAAAGGAATTCCCGACAACATAAGATAACCTGTGAATTTTACGAGACTATAGGTTGTTCAAGTATCGTATTGAATTGATTTAAAGTTTCAAAAATCTGCTGAAGGCTTCAGGAATTTTCAAAAAGTCGCTGGAGGCTCCGAAACGACTTGAAATTCGCCTGCAGTACTTCGTAGCGTATTGAAATTAGTTTTGAGAATAAATTTCAGCTTTACAACTCCAATTTCATGAAATTTTGTGGGAATTTCGAGTTTCAAAAATCTGCTGGAGGCTCCAGAACTGCTCAAAACGGGTTGAAACCGTTTCCAATCGATTTGGCATGTCGAAAATAGGGTATATCCCAAAGTTCAGCTTTCTTGGTCAATTTGGTATAATTTTGATTTTTTCCCCTCGTTTTTGGCCTAAATTGGATTTTCAAAAATTCACCAAAAATCGGAAAACGCACTTTAGCACTTGAAATTTTGACAGGTGATAAATTTTTGCATGATCTTTCGATCTACATTTGAGGAGTCGGCCTGCAAAGTGACCTAACTGCAAAAAATTGATTTCGAGATAAATGAGAAAAACGTGTCCTAGGAAAATGAAGTCACATTTTCGAAATCTGTTTTCGGGAATCGAAAGGGTCAACCCTCACTCACTTAATCACATTTTCGTTTCTGAAAAATATGAACACGGGTTCGCTACAGGATGCAACAAAAATGAAAAATGCTGCAGTTAGGTCACTTTGCAGGCCGCACATGCGTTTTTTTTGTTTTTTAGTGATATGTACGCAATTTTCTCCGGTTTTTCATTGCGTACGTTATTTTTTATGAAAGCAAAGATTTATTCATTCATTCAAGATTTTTTTATGTACAGGAAGCTGGGTAGCTAAAACTGGAGATGCGGCTTATTCTCAACTTACGATTTTACAATTTCGAATCACTCTGGAGCCTCCAGTGCGATTTTCGATGTCTCCAAAATTTTTGAATTTCTTCAGAAGGGGTTAAAATTAATTTTGATTTCAACAAACAGTACCGTATGAAACACATTTTCGGAAAATCGTAAAAATAAGGTCACTTTGCAGGCCATGCTTTTAATTTTATCATTTTCAAGGGGGGGGGGGGAAGGGGTGTTACGAGTGAAACTGGATGAAGGTGATATATTCCTTTTGTAGGGCATGTCCTAAACTATCAGATAGCGTTGCTATCTCTAAAATCATTTTTTTGCAGTTAGGTCACTTTGCAGGCCGACTCCTCATTTGTAAGGGTTGAAAAATTTCGTGCAAGTCCTATGTTGAAACGCAAGATCTGCAATTTCGGTTGACCTGTCAATCAAAATGGCCGCCATTTTGTAAGTAAGGCCAACTTTTTTTTGGGCAAGTTTGCTTTAAAATGTTCCTTAGGAAGTCCCCTTTAAGAAAAAAGTTGTCCCGGAGGATCAGCGGGGGGGGGGGTGCAATTACTCCTATTGTCATAAGTATGCCGGACTATTAGGGATGCACATTCGACTCAAACTTGTTGCTGTTCCAGAAAAGGCCAAAGCAATTCCTCTATGCCAAAAAACGTAAGAGAGGCCGGCCAAGTAAGGCTAAAGAAAGCGTTGCTGAAGCAGTGAAGAAGTAGGTAGATGAATGTATTTCGTCCCATAACATATTTACATGATCGATTAATTTTTATATTTAAGAAAGAAACACATGTTCGAGATTTCGTCGTTATTTTATACAAGAATGTCGTGCATTTTTTAAAAATCTGTCGTTGACTGCTGTCGGGCGACTTTTTAATTTCCGTCGCTGATTTTTTTATGTTGTCGTGCAATTTTTATATGGTCGCTGAATAAACTTATTTCGTCGTTCAACTTTTTTTTGGTCGTTCAATTCTTATGTGGCCGGGCATTATATTACTTCGTCGTGAAAACTACCTTTTTTCGTCGTTGAAACACCCTAAACTGTCGTGCCGATAAATCCCACCCATAGTTTTGATTGTTTTGAATGTTTGTCAGTTAGAAATAGTCACAAGGAGTGCATTTTTTATTGGTTTGTACCAAATGGAAAATTTTTTTTAAATTGATCACTTTTCAAAAAAATGAATTTGCACACATCATGAAATTTTAGTTTTTTGAGAAAAACTCAAAAACTAAGCACTCTAGAAAAAAACTAACGCCATTAAGTCGATTGGAAATTTAATTCTCTACAACTTTGTTATCATGAAATTTTTTTTGGACTCTTCCTTTCGCCTCCACATCAACTTTAATGAAAGGTTCTAACTCAAAATGTTTTCCAAACATTGAAATATTTCCTCTTTAAGATTTTATTTTTCAAAGTGTTCTTATGCTAAATGAACATACCAGATCTTTAAAATGAGGTGCTATTCATTCCTCACAATTAATTATAAGTTGATAAAAATAATGAATCAAGTTTTTAAAAAAAAGAAAATCACTCTCCTGTAAAATTTCACTTTTTTGAGATGTGACCTTATTACTCCCGAGGTGCGATATAATGTTTCAACTTTTTCGAATTATTTTTGGCACCCAAAAAGGTGCAACACTGTTTTTTTTTTACCAAATCTCCAAAAAACGGTTCTATAAGGACTCATAAACTTGCAGAAATTCCAAAATTGTCCCATTTTTAGTTGTCAAGTTGA
The DNA here is from genome assembly GCF_950023065.1 of Planococcus citri. NCBI lineage: Eukaryota > Metazoa > Arthropoda > Insecta > Hemiptera > Pseudococcidae > Planococcus > Planococcus citri. Next base: position 17,460,102 of record NC_088679.1, on the reverse strand, counting down.
CTCATGCTGCTCGAACTTTACTTATACAATATCCTCATTTTCCTCAAAACTTTGAACATCTCTATCTCCCTCACAAATTGGAATGGACTTTGAGAACTGCTGTTTGTGCCATTGGTCATCTCTCATTGAAGACTCGAGGTCCATTCTTAGTCTATACTTCAAGTGCAAAAATACTCGTGAAATGATATAAATTGAACCTACACCAAAGCCGGATATTTAGAACACGAGAAAACAAACTACAACAACAATAGAGAAATTCTAAAAAAAAAATGGAATTGATAACGAAAGATGAACGCAATCCAGTAGATACATTGTTTTATTTTTTTATCATCTAATCTTTCATTTGCATGCAATGCACGCTTCGTATAACATCATAATAACATTTTTAACATTATGTCACACTACACCTCACTTCCAAAACTCATACCACCCACTCATGCTCCCTTCCTCTGGAACACAGAAGGAAATTCACCGGTACTTTTCCTTTCTCCGATTACATTTCACCGAGCAAATAAATCCGAAATAATTATTCGTTCAACAGACAGAGGGAATAAGTACACGTGAAAAAGAAGGGCAACTTGAAACAAAAAAGCTCGATGAAAAGGCTATGGTGTAGCTTTTAACGAGGAGCACACGAGTTGAGAAATGTTACGTAAGGTCTTGTTCGACTGCTGCAATACGAGCAGTGGGTAGGGTGGATTTCCATTGAAGAGTAAAAAAAAGGGGTTGCGAACCCTATTATGTATTCACACTATGCTAAGAGCCAAGTAAATAGATATCACCCGAATGTAAAAATCCTTTTGATAAGCGCCACCGTTTACCCATCTCTGCGAATTAAAAATCGGACTAGTAAGCTTTTGGAATAAAATTCGTAAAATATTTACACATGCGGAAAAGAGATATGCGAGATGGAAAAATATTATGTTATTTTATTTTATCAGAAACAAGTTTACAGTACACGAGCGAATTGACCCTGAAATAACTCAATGTTTGATGCAAAAAATTCTATTTAATGTGACTGGTTGATCATGATCATGATTTATATAAAAACGTTGAAAAATCCCCTCCTCTAGGAAAAAATTGACAAGCGTTCACGTTCGTTTAAACATATTTACATAGATAACGAATAAATCTAAATGAGACTAGAAATGATCAAATTTCAGTAAAATTTCATAAATGCCAGTTTCAGCAACATTTTTTCACGACCTGTTGAATACTAGGTATGATACTTATATGTATACTTTCACTGAAGAATAATTTCCTCGACTTAATTAACGAGATAATCACATGTCAATGAATTTGTCATCAAACACCACAAGATACTGTACGAAGAAAACCATAAATCGTCGATTAATTAGTGCTCGTATCAGTACACAGATGCATAACAAGTCATTAAAATTATTCTACAAATACCCAGACGGTGGGTAAAAATTGGCGCAATTTTAGCTCATGATAAACTAGGTGAAACTATGACTCAGGTAAGTACAGATTACGAAAAGTAATTAGCGATTGAAAAAAAATTACGAATGAAATTCAAACTCACCATCTTTCATAACATTCGAAGAACAACTTGTTTCACAATTCATCAGCATCGAACGTATTTGCAAAAAAAATTCGATTAGAATTTCGTAAGTTGGAGGGAAAACAACTCCATCGGTTACCGGAAACAAGCACAAACTTACCACTTTTCGCGAGCTTTTTTTGTAAACTACCACGATACCGACGCAAAGCACAAGTTGCAACTTACGAGAGTGTTTCAAACATAAACAAAAACAACTTTCAGCTTTTCGCGAGCAGCATTCGTAGTAAGCTGGAATGCCACGAAAGGTGGATGAAGGATTTGACGATGCCATCGGTGGCGTAGCAATGCCATGCTTTTTTGTTGTGTGAGTTTTTTACTTTTTTTTTTCAAAATATTCAGGGCCGAATTCATAGACGTTACTTAAGGGACACTTGGCTAAGTGGTGAATTTTGATTCAATTTTTCTCAAGAACAAATAAAAATTTTATATTTTTAAAATGATAAACCAACACTTCGGAGTCCAATCTCTCAATTTATTAAAAAACAAAATTTCAAAAATTCAATCAGGCCTGGAAAAATTGCTTTAAAATTCACCACTTAGCCAAGTGATCCCTAAGTAACGTCTATGAATACGGCCCTCAATATTGCGAATTTGCGATTGCGAATTATTTTTATTTTGAATTGAAATATTGAACTTTCATCTCTTTGCAATGAATGGAGCAATAATTACCATAAGTAAGTTGGTACTTGATACGTTTTCCATTTCATTCATTAATTTCAATAATTTTTCTGAAACGAGATCGAGAAAAATAGATCATTGACTTTTAGATACAATCTGAATCTTTATTCTTTTCCTTCGTTTCCCATTTTCTTTTACTTACCTAGGCTAATCTTTATCGTTCGGCTTCGCATTTCGGAATAATTTGGTTTGATTCAGATTGTATTTTTGTACCTACGATTAGATCTTCGTACCTACATTGAATTTGACTTTTGAGTTATTATTGAACAATCATTGAATCAAATATCAAATCAAACATCAAACAATTAGAAGTAGGTTAGGTAGTGATTTTGAATGGAATCCAATTTTACTGCAACAAATGAAATTTCAAAATACAAGTACATACTTACGAATACGATTAAGCGGATATATGAATCACATTACTGATTTCCCTAATTCCCTTTCGTTTCATATTATCATAAAATCCAATCTTACAGCAGCGTCAAAAACAGTTACCTCGAACTCTTGACTTGAGTAACCGATTGATTTTAAACAAAAACTGAAAAAAGCTGAAACTTTTATAAAACAACCTTTACCTAAAATCTAATAAAACCGACGTGAATTGAGATTTTCTTGCAAAAATTCACGACGAGTCGATGATTCAATCAATCGGTAGGCTTGCAATATTATTTTTATTTAATTATCAATTTTTTCCTCAAATAAGCAAGTAGGCTACGTACTCTCTCCTATGGTAATTTTTTGCGTGATTCTCAATTTTGTTTTCTGCTTGTTTTGTCGTTTACGTTTATGTTTGGAGGGTTTTAATTTACAGAACAGCAATTTCGTCAGAGAAACAAAAACAACTATGGAAAAATTCTACAGAAAATGAAATTGTCGACCCCGTACCGTACCTCATCATTCCTGTTTTTGTATTTGTTGTCGTTTTGCGTTAATTTCAAAAAAAAAAATCATTTTGGTCCATAACAGAATAAATAAAATGTGTTACTTACTTAAGAAATATCTTAAAATTGTAATATTAAATAAAATCTGTAAAAAAAAAGAAAAAAAAGGCCCAAATGGAGGAAAATTTTTGTTGCTTTACAAAATACAACTCTTTAAGAGGGAATTACGATTTTTTTTTTCTAAATTCTTTAGTTCACATTTTCATGGGTTTTTTGTTAGGTATTTTTTTTATGCAGAATTTCTCTGTGTATCCATTTTTTTTTTTTACGTACGTGAGTCGTGAATGTTCTAAGGGCCGAAAATTGCAGAAAATTGAACGCATACAGTATCATGTTGTATGATCTAATAAAGTGAAGATGCCTTAGGGCATTGGGGCTCTCTTTTTTAAAGTGAATTAATAGAAGAAAGCATGGTAAAAAAGTTTTTTTTTCCTTATGCAGTAATCATTATGCTTGGGGTGGGGCTGAGATATTTATTTTCTAAAAAATGTTAAAATATTCCTTATAAATATTTCCTAAAAAACGCGAAATATGTAAAAATATTCCCTAAAAAAGTAAAAACCAGATTAAGTACCTACCTATATTCAAAAAAATTCTCTAATAATATGGATATCATTTTGAAGGGAATTTTATCCTCTCTTTCATTTCGTACAATAACCATTTTTTTTTTTTTTTTTTTTTTTTTTGTTAAATTTCAATCACTGAAATTGAACTGAATGGCGTATGAGTCCTGATTTTCTATTCTTTCCATCAACATTAAAAAAAAAAAATTTCCAATATTTTTCAACAAAAAAAAATTGTTTTTCAATTCTGAAATTTTACTTGTTTTGTGAGTTTTTTTTTACAAAATATTCTCTAAAAACAGCGAAAATTGACGAATTTTACCAAAATATTCCCTAAGACTGCTCAAAATATGCTAAAATGTGCCTTTCATTTATACCCAAAATATGCCAAAATATTTGCCAACGTATTGGGCTCATTGGCTCAATCGACTCGAAATTTGATGAAACGTAAAACTACATAATTATGTTGGATATTTCACATCTAGTAGGTATATTACAAAAAAATACGTTATTAAATATTTTTCTCAGCCCTAATTAGGACATAATCAATTGGGATCAACAACATTTTTTCAAAAAAAAAATTTCAAAGTAAATTTTGAAATTTGAAACTCCGCAATAGAAAAAAGTGATTGAATTGAATTGAAGTCGGGGATCCAATAATTGAAAAATGCTCCTGTTTTTTTTTGTGATCCGGTTCCTCTACAACTTTTTATCGATTCTTCCTTACAATTTTCCAAAAAAAAAAAAGAAACAAAAACGACCCAACTCAGAAAATACTTCCAAAGATTTTGAAATTGAGCAGGTAAGTATTTTTGAAATTTTTGTACGTTTTGTCACTTATCACATTGATTTTTTGGATCCCAGTGGCAAAAAATGAATGATAACGGGGCCCTTGAATAATCTCGACCTTATGGGATCGTGAGACCCATTTGGGAGGTTCAGTGCCCCAAGTTTTTTAAAAAAAATGACGATGGTGATATTAAAAACTTGCTTCATTCAAGAATTTTTGTCCAAAAAATCAAAGTAGGTAGGTAGACAGGTTGATTGCATTTTGGGATACGAAGGACCTGAGGGGTGTGGTGGGGTAATTTAACCTTCTAAAAAATATTTTTGTAATTTTTGTACGTTTGTCATCGCATCGTAGTCATCGAGCTGTTAATTTGAAATCCCCTCCTCTCAGTCTTTTCTGACCTACCAATTTTCAAACTTTGAAAAAGTCAATAGGTAGTTGTCCAATCTTCAGTTTTTGATAGTCTATTTTGCATTATTTTTAAGATTTTAATAATGGAAATGGAAAATATTTCGATATTGGATTGACTACATAATTATGTACTTAGTTTAGTAGGTAGGTTAGGTTAGTTTGAGTTACCTTCAGAGTTCAGGTGCAAGAACGTAGAACGTCTACAAAGCTAGTTTCAACTTTCATTTAGGTACGTCTATAAAGTTAAACTCGAGTATTGCAATATAATGGAATTGATTGGGCAATTGCAAATTTTCAAAATTTAAATTTGAAACCTTGTTTTCAGTTTATTTAGTATCATCATTCATCAGTAATCAATCACTATTCAATCAAATCACAATCATGAATCAACAGTCAACACTAAATTTAATTTTGAATAAACAGATAACAGAACAGTAGACAGCTCAGCTACATCATGAAATCGAAAATGAAATCATCAGTTTTAAAAGCACAATTCAATCCAGAATGAAATGAAGTCTGCACGTCAAAAACCAAAATCAAAACCGTCAACCGTTCAGCATGAAGCTTTGAGTATAATAATATCTATAGTATACAGCTACAAGCAAAAAAAGTTCACCAGGCTCTCATTCGGCCCCCATTACACCTAGGAAGCTGATTTTTTTTTTAAAAGAAAGCCCTCGACGAGTACTTGATGCGAAAACTATAGCGAAGGCCCAATTTTGATTTTAAGGGCCTCAAATTTCGGAGAAAGGGGGTTAAAATCAACATAAAAAAATTTTGGAAATACACTTTCTTCCAAATTGCGTTTTAAACCGAATTCCAAAATTTGAACCGATTTGGTACCATAGGGGGCGAGATATGCCCCAAAAACCAATTTTTGGGCCCCCTCCTCTAAATTTATGAAAACTGAACCGATTTTGCTCATTTTTTTTTTCAAAATCTTCCTTACAATGCGTAGATATGTTATAAAATATTTTGAAATCAAAATATTTTAGTTTAAGTATGAAAAATTAAAAATCAAAATCGAATTATTTTGAACAATTTTAACTTTGAGCTTTCATTTTTTTCTTAGCCGAATATTTCCAATTTGCTAGGCATTTTATTTATCATCAAATAGTAAACAAAAAATCCAACTTCTCAGCCGAGTATTTCTCTTTTTAATTATTCATTTTGCTTAGTAAGTTGTAAGGAAACCATCGATATTACACTATGGATACGCAGCGTGTAGAGAGGCGGGTGGGAAATGCAGTGCTCACTGCTCACGAAGTTCACAGGGGAAAGGAGAGGTTATTGAGGCGCATCCGTTCGGCGCAAGTGATGCCCATCAAAACGTTTTGCAAGGGGGAAGAGGCGATCAACTTCAAATTTACGCGGATCTACGCGGCCACCAAATTTGTATTCAAAATCAAAATTAATCAATCAGATACTATGCGCAGAAAAAGAAAAAAGTCGCATCAATAACTAAATAAGCCCCTAAGCTTCGTTGTTGTTTATGGACGCGGGGTAAATGGACTTGCTGGGTAGCCATTTATTTAATGTAATATCGATGAAGGAAACGGACTTGGGGTCTACCTTGAAAAAACGAGTTCTGAGTGAGAAAAGGGAGAGGGAAGGGGGGTTTGGGGGCGCAGCCCCCAAGAGCGAGTTCCGAGGGCGAAGCCCGAGGAACGAGTACGGGGGTGAGGCCGCGAAGCGGCCAGGGGGCGGAGCCCCCTAGTATTATATACTCAAAGGCATGAAGTAGAACTAGTAAAAGTAAAAGTTTCCAAACTGACAATAGTGTTACCTTCAACTTTGTCTACGCGTAAATGAAATTCGCACAATAAACTAGTACTGGAAATGGGAAATTCGGCACTATTCAAACATCACCTTCTGTCCGTTATCACAATCCGCTTCTGTTATCACTTCTTCAAAAACACAACAAAATTGATTGAACGTTCAGAACTTTCTGAATTTTTCACGATCGCAGCTTTCGTTTTCATCGTAGAAAATGTTCAAAAATATCATTCTCAAGTTCACCATCAAAAAGTGTATCCCAATTCATCCACCTTTATCGTTAACCAAATACTCAACACAGTCCAACACAAGTAGTATATCTTCGAACATACCTTTTAATTACGATATTTCCGCAGAATCGCATCACTACACCGATGTTTTCCTACGTGACATGACCATCGTACCCGATTTCATCTCCGAGACCGAAGAAAACGCATTATTCGACGAAGCTCAAACAGATTTACGTAGTAAAAGATACGAATACGATCACTGGGACGATGCTATTATAGGATTTCGCGAACTCGAACGACTTCAATGGAACACTGAAAACCAGAAAATAATCGAAAGAGTAAGGAAATTCGCATTTCCTCCGAGTTGTGGTCTTATTCATCATGTTCATGTGTTGGATTTACACGAATCTGGGTACATTAAACCTCACGTCGATAGTGTGAAATTTTGTGGAAATACGATCGCCGGTATTAGTTTACTGTCTGATAGTATAATGCGTTTGATTATGGAAGAAAATAAGTCTATAAAGTTAGATGTACTGTTACCTCGTAGATCTTTGTATATAATGCGAGATGATGTAAGGTTCAAGTTTACTCATGAGATATTGAAAAAAGACGAATCTGTGTTTAAAGGTATGAAAATCGATAGAGGTAGACGAATTTCGATTATATGTCGCAATGAAGTTAGTAATTAGATTCAAATGTGTGAATTTCATTTCATATACAATTAAGAACTTGTATCGGTATTGTCTTTTTTATTTTTCACTATTGCATTTACGAATGTAATGTGTATCTAGTTATGTAAATAGTTTACCAACTGTGATAAAATATTGTTCTTTTTGATGTTCATTAATTATTAATACACCTTACGTTTGTTTTGTCGTTATATTTTTCATGACGTTTCATTTTACTTATGAGTAATATTAACCTTAGATGAGAGTATTTTTCTCAGGAATATTTATTCTTACTGCCTCAGTGATATTCAGTCTTTGTGTAGGCCAAGTCAACACCTTTGTTGGTAGCAGATTATGACTGAGGAGTTTCTTTGAATCAAATCTCAAATAATCTTGTGACCTGACTGAGTATTTAAGATATCCTAATGGATTTCAATAGCCAGTTTACCAAACAAAATTCATTTTTTTCACATCAAATGAATATTAAAAATGAATAATATTTTAAAATCGTTTTAAAGATCACAAATAGTTTAGAATTCATCGTAAAATTTTTCATTGTTTTCTTCTAAATTTTCGAAATAGGTATTCCATTCATCGATCTCCATCATCGAAACATAATCGTTCGTATAAAAAAACATATTTATTTCCATGCAATGGCGAAACAATGATATCATATCAATAATAAGCTAAAAAATATAGAAATTAGTTCATAAACTAAAATAACACTGATGAAAAATGAAAATAAACAAAATACACGCAATCATAAAATGATTCCAATCACTACGTAACTCTACTCGAAAATAAATAAAATGACTAGCCAAATTGAATATGTCAATTATGGATAAATCCATCTTAATTTATTACAAGTACAAAAATGATAAATTTATTTACAAAATATTTGGAATTAATTTTATAATATAAACAACAGTATAACAGGAAACCATAATTAATAATAGATCTATACTTATTTTACTGCAAATGCAAAATAATTTACAACAAAAATCACATTTTTAAAATAACAGAAACGAAATCTTAAATGCAATACGTTTCTTAATTAGTTTATTTTTACAACAAAATGCATATCTTATTAAAAATCAACATCTCCAACAAATTTATAACTTAATGATGGATTAGAAAAAATATTTTCTGAAATAGGAATAAACTAATATTTTGAAAACAACTTTAACATTGGCAAAATACAGTAATCGTTAAACTCTTTTGATTATGTATTTAATTTCAGATCAACTGTTGTGAAAAATTTCAAACACTTGGACGAGAATAGGAAAAATATAACTAAATACGTAGTTATCACGCAATTTTGTTAATAACACTGCTCACCACGTCTAAAAGTAAATAAAGGCCAAAAATGAATATATTTTAGACAACTTCGAGTCAAGTTTTTACTTTTTAGAAGCGTTTAAGAAAAAAAAAAACAACAACTCGAAAGAATTGACTCAATTACACGTTTGAATATATACTCGAAAGCAACAAACTAATTCTTAAACAAATAAAAAATGACTGTACATTTTAAAAACTTTCCAAATTGTATAAATCGATATGCAGTTGACTAGTTCGTTTTTGCTGAGCACAGATATTTTAAAAATTAAAGGAAGATATAATTGGATATGATTGAAGAGTAAACATTAAAAAATAAAAATAAAAAATGGCAACAAAACATCGAAAGGTATAATTTTGAGAAAAAGTAAATAAATAAGTCGTGATGAAAATGGTATGTCACAGGAATTTCAGTACAAGTTGAATGAATTATATAAGTTGATATCACAACCTGGGAAAAAAATTACTTCCATTCGAATGAATCCTCTTTCAACTTCATTCCAGCTCGTTCAAATTATCTATCAAGTGTTGGTACTCGTCAAAAGTCAACTCTGTCATCTCGTCGTCGATTTCGTGGCTAAAATATCCGTGCGAATTTCTTCTCCTTCTTCTTCTCGATTGCTGAGTTGTTACTTCGATGCATAAAACAGCGAATCGATTATTGCACGAGAATTCCTCTTGCGATAATAACTTATTTTTAAATAAGGTCGACGCCAATGCAACTTTATCGGTACTGCCGGTATTCCAAGCATCGCAATACGAATCCATCGCACGTTTACCATTCGTATACGCTCCATGCCAGATTATTTTCTGCGGCCTAAACAACACACACACAACGCAAGAATGGTGAAAAAATATGCACAAAAGAACCCACCTTCGCCGGTAATATTTTAATTCCGGGTTTTCATTTTTTTTCCACTATAACTTTACCACTACGACGACGAAGCTTACCAGCTTAAATCTGCGAAAATATTTTTACCGTTGAAACTATAAATACGAGGTGGTTGCGAGAAAACGCCGCCGTCTCCGTTGAAAAGAGATTTCCACGAATTAAACAGCACTTCTCCCTGGTAAATGAACAAAAAAACATCGGATTAATTATAAAATACTCGAGAATAGGTGAAATTCCTCGTCCTATATCGCCGAGTACTCGTAGCTGTATAAGGTGATTGGACGATTTTTAATTTAGCTCACCTTTAAATTCACAACAGGTAAATCCCTATCTTGATATCGAACTATTGAATCAATATTTTGTATCCTCGATGCTAAAAACGCTCTAAATGTGCCTTTTAAGCCGGCCTTTCGAGATTGCCTGTAGCACGAGTAATCGGCAGTTTGAACTCCGTGCATGTCTCCGGAATACGGCTCGTTCAGTGAGGCCAATCGAAGCTGTAATTCAACAGGAAAATAAGTATTAACGGTGGTGGTTTGATTTTTTTTTTCGTTCATTTGCTCGGAGATCTTACCATTTTAGGATGATGCCACTGTGCATCCGATAAAGAGAGCAGTAAAATAGAGAAAAAATTAATTATTTGATAGGTACCTAGGCCTACTCTGGACGAATAATTTGCAAGATATCGATATTTATTTATTTTTCACACATTTTTTCTGTTTCCAAATGTGCAAATATTGGAGCACCCCCCCCCCCCCATTAAATTAAACTCTTCTTACCGAAATTTAAAAAAACAAAAAACACAAAAAAAACATGCAGTTATATGAAGCAATTCTGGCAAAAAAGCTTCCCTCACACTCCAATTAGTACAACTGAAAAATTCACTCCAATTTTTCAGTCAAAAAATTCTCAATGAAGACAATTTTTTACTTTAAAAATTTTGGAACATTTTACCCTTCCCTCTCTTTGGTTTTCATGAGTTCAAAATCATTTCATAATATTTATCTCGCGTGAATTTTTGATTTTTTATGTTTATGGTCAAACAAGTCAACCAGATCAGCATTAGCACATATTTTTTTTTCTCATTTTTGGCCTCAATTTGATAAGAATTATATTCTTCAACAAAACCTTTCAGATAGCGAAACACTCGAGGTGTCTGCCTTCAATTTGAACGTGAATGCAATTTTTGGAACAAACATGGTAATAATCAAGCTGCCCAAATTGATTTTTTCAATTTTTGGCAAATTTTTGAAAATATACTTAGCACAAACTTTTCTGAAATTTGTTTGCTTGTTTTTTTTTTAATTTACCTACTTCTTCAGTAAAAGTTTTACAAATCCAATGCTGATTTTTTATCCCCCCTAAAGCAAATTTCACCATTTCCAGTAATTCATAAAACCTCCAGCGCGATATCAGATTTCTCCGGAATTTTTGCATTTCTCCAGTAGAAGCATGAATTAATAATGAGCAGCTAACAAAATGAACCGTGGCTTATTTTCAACCAGAAAATCGAATTCTGGTTAATTTTCGAACAATTTAATAAGTTTTTTCACAATTTTGGCAATTTCAAGGCAAGCACCTCGATGGGAAATTTTTGAGAAATTTGATTCTGGAGAGGTTTAAAACTTCCAAAATTTCTGGAGAAATTCAAATCGAGATTTCTGGAGAAATTCAAAGTTTTTGGAAAGAATTGAAATTTCTGGAAAAATTTAACTCCGAGATATCTGGAGAAATTCAAAATTTCTGGAGAAATTGAATTCGAGATTTCTGGAGAAATTCAAAATTTCTGGAAAGAACTAAAATTTCTGGAGAAATTCAAAATTTTTAGAAAAAATTGACATTTTTGGAGAAATTTCAATTCAAAACTTCTGCAGAAATTTCAATTCAAAATTTCTGGAGAAATTCAATGGAAAATTCAAAATCTTTGGGAAGAATTGAAATTTCTGGGGAAATTTTAGCCTAATCCAGATTTCTGGGGAAATTCAAAACTTTTGGAAATAATTGAAATTTCTGGAAACATTCAAAATTTCTGGAGAAATTCCAATAAAAATTTCTGAAAATATTTAAAATTTCTGGAAAAATTCAAAATTTCTGTAGAAATTCTAATCAAGATTTCTGGAAAAATTCAAAACTTTTGAAAAGAATTGAAATTTCTGGAGAAATTCCAACAGAGATTTCTGGAGAAATTCAAAGTTTTTGGAAAGAATCAAGATTTCTGGAGAAATTCAAAACTTTTGGAAAAAATTGAAATTTCTGGAGAAATTCCAACAGAGATTTCTGGAGAAATTCAAAGTTTTTGGAAAGAATCAAAATTTCTGGAAAAATTCAAAATTTTGGGGAAAATTCAGAATTTTTGGAAAAAATAGAAATTTCTGGAGAAATTTCAATCGAGATTTCTGGATAAATTTAAAACTTTTGGAAATAATTGAAATTTCTGAAAATATTCAAAATTTCTGGAGAAATTCTAATCAAGATTTCTGGAGAAATTCAAAACTTTTGGAAAGAATTGAAATTTCTGGAGAAATTCTAACAGAGATTTCTGGAGAAATTCAAAGTTTTTGGAAAGAATTAGAATTTCTGGAAAAATTCAAAATTTCGGGGAAAATTCAGATCGAGATTTCTGGAGAAATTCAAAATTTCTGGAACAATTCAAAATTTTTAGAAAGAATTAAAATTTTTGGAAACATTCAAAATTTTTGGAGAAATTCTAATTGAGATTTCTGGAGAAATTCAAAGTTTTTGGAAAGAATTGAAATTGTTGGAAATATTTAGAATTTTTGGAGAAATTCCAATCGAGATTCCTGGAGAAATTCGAAACTTTTGGAAAGAATTGAAATTCCTGGAGAAATTCTAACAGAGATTTCTGGAGAAATTCAAAGTTTTTGGAAAGAATTAGAATTTCTGGAAAAATTCAAAATTTCGGGGAAAATTCAGATCGAGATTTCTGGAGAAATTCAAAATTTCTGGAACAATTCAAAATTTTTAGAAAGAATTAAAATTTTTGGAAACATTCAAAATTTTTGGAGAAATTCTAATTGAGATTTCTGGAGAAATTCTAATTGAGATTTCTGGAGAAATTCTAATTGAGATTTCTGGAGAAATTCAAAGTTTTTGGAAAGAATTGAAATTGTTGGAAATATTTACAGTAGAATTTTTGGAGAAATTCCAATCGAGATTCCTGGAGAAATTCGAAACTTTTGGAAAGAATTGAAATTCCTGGATATACTTATTCAAAATTTTTGGAGAAATTCCAATCAAGATTTCTGGAGAAATTCAAAATTTTTGGAAAGAATTAAAATTTCTAAAAAAATTCAAAATTTCAGAAAAAATTTGAAAGTTCTGGAAAAAATTGAAATTTCTGGAGAAATTTGAAACTATTGTAGGAATCTGTCATCGTGCATTCAAAAGAGTTCAAAAAAATAAAATTTATTCTTGAAAACATGTAGATAGGTAAGTAGGTACGGGTACAGGGCGCGCAAAAATATCGCGAACCCTAAAGAAAGTTTTTCATTAAAAATATAGGTAGGTTGGCAACATGAAATTTTTCTTTTTAAAAAAACTATACATTTCAGAAAATCATTTTTGGATTTGTGTACCTACCGACTAAAGATAAAAAAAAAATGAAATTAGCAGCTTAAATTTCAGTTATGAGGGGAGTGAGGGGGGTAGGATCAGACCATGCTGGCTCCAAAAATCCCTGAAAAACAAATTATTACGACTCGAGTGCTTGAATTTCAATTCTCAAACAACGAATGAAAATTTTACCAAAATAAAAATTTTGAATTTGAAAAGCTCTCCAAAGTTTTATATCCTTTGTGCATCGAAGCCTCATTCACCTACCAAACTAGGTCATCGCGATCTCTCGTCAAGCAAAACCTTAATGCAAAACCTGGACCACTTAATGGACACTCTGTGCTTATCCACACCGATAAAGAAAACGTTAAAATATTAATACTCACATTAGGACTATCTTTAAGAGCAAAGTTATTGATCAAATTGGATGCTTCAAAATGTGGGGCACCTTCGCTAGTCGAATAAGGTAACGGTGTAGTAGAAGCTGGCAACGTGACAACCGAACCCAACTGCAAATGGAAATCAACCCGATACGGTAATTACTCTAATATTAATATTTATTCTATATCTAGTTACCTATAGATAGGTACATTTTTATCTCCACTCATACGTAGCATCGAGAAACGTTCCCAAAATCGTCAAATTTTTGCTCGCAGTTCAACGTTCTCGTCGGTCAATGCGAACAAAACACGACGATGATGGGTCAACCACGTTTGAAAAAATTATTAAAAATTTTCACGCTTCGCTCAAATCGAAATTACTAACTTAAGCTGAATTTTACCTGAAGGTATTGCCATCCATTATTAACTCTCACAAGTACAGCTTGTTCATCAATGATATATGAAATGGTACCTACAGGACTGGTCGCGGATACCTGCGAAATTTCAACCAATTGATTATTTAATGAGATACCTTCTCATCGGTAATGAAAGAGGCCGAATCCAACATCTCGTAGTTGAGAATTTTATATAAAAGCGCAGTCTTTCATGCGTAAGATAAGAAGACGACGAAAAAAAAAATCGCGTTTTAATTAATCATATTCGCTATATTATAGCTTTAATTTAAAGGGATAATTTTCTTCTATCTTTTTGCTACATTATACACGACAGCTATCGCCATTTTCTGTATTATACTTCCTTAGAAATAAAATAAAAAAAAGGATAAAAAAACACAACTGGACTCTGTGCCAGCAGATACGTACTTTAAGCATAGCGTCTTTCGTACTAAATACGATAGCTCCTGGTACAACTTTAACAGCATCTGCGTTGGTAGCTTGTCTATGAAAATGAGGTTGATGAGATGCATCTGAAAACCGAAAACCATAAGAAAAATAATCCCTTTATAATTATAAATGCAACCGACCAAGACGTTATAAAATTAGGCTACCCTTCGTCTCTCTAACATTATAGTCTACTCACCGATATCGTCGAAATCATTTCTGAACGATTTATTTAAATTTTTTAACGCTTTTAAGCTATCCATTCCTCCCGTATCTTAAGCAGCCGCGATAAACAGTTGGAAAATAGTATCGAATTTACATGTAGGTTTTTTAAATGTTAATAGGTACTAGGTAGCTACCAGAGATTCACAAACTAGATATATTTTAAGTGATGGGAGGGTGAAGGGAGAAAATAAGTTATTGTTTTAACATGATGACGAGTCATTTATGATGGAAATTCTTACCTGGTCTACCAGAAGATATGTAACCGAACGGTGGTTCTTCTCCTGATATGCCTGGCTCGCCGGGTTCACCTTTCTGTCCCTCGATTGAATATCCGGGGGGTCCCTGCATTAAAAATATGTCAACATATCATTTTAAAGCCATTACGATTATAGGAACGATGTGGGATAAAGTCTGAAGCAATTGAGTTGTAACTTGAGTGTGTATTTAAGTGGCTAACAAGTTTGTATGCTGGGTATAATTTGGATACGTTAAAATGACGTGTATTTAACAAAAATCCGGGTAAGTGTTTTTTTAATGTTCGAAACCAGTGGGTAATGTTTTGAAACTGATTTAAGATATCATTATAAAAAACAAGGTACTTAGGTAACAGTGACAATATTTTGATAGAAATGTAAATGGTTGAAGCAGTTTAAAAAATCTAGAAAATAAAACAAGCACCATTTCATCAATTCATTATAAATTCAAGTACCTCGCTATAATAAATATAGCGGGCATTTTTGGAGGAAGTGTGAGGAAAGGAAGGGAGGGAGGATTTGAACTATGCTTGCGCCTGTGGAAACTGATGGACATCCAATGGAATAAAATTTTGAAAGGACGATTATTTGAAAAATATATTTTTCGGGTTTTTTGACACCCCCTGCCCCCCCCCCCCCCTATAAGATCTTAAAACTTAAAAAATAATACCCAAAAATTTTTAATTTTTGTATTTGCAATGTATTTTTCATTTCACCTGTTCCACAAAAATTATGTTTCAGCAGTACTGTTCACCCAAAGAATGACTTCATCGAGTCGATATTTTTTTCCATCATTTGGATTCAACAACGAGTCAAATTGCCTACTTACCTCGTTTTTTAGTCATTTTGCAATGATTCAACTAAATTTTGAATCAGAAATCTGATTTTTTCCCCCTAAAAATCTGTCAAGAAATCAAGTTTTGGAAAATTTAGCTAAATAGGTACCTGAATGGAAAAAAAAACTCATTTCGATGCAGTTTAGCATCACTGAATATGAATTTGAGTTTTACAGGTCGACTTTCTGACCACGAGTGGAAAAGTAAACCTTTCGAAATTCGATTACCACCTATACCCAATACCCATTTGACTATATTTTTCACAAAAAATTTCGAAGTGACTCGAAACCACCATCAATTTATTCAAAGAGGCTGAAAATAGGGCATAAAACATATTTCAGCTTTCTGCTTCAATTTGAAGAAATTTAGATTTTTTTCATGCAAAATGACCTGCTAAATTTTAATTTTTAAAATTTTTCCAAAAATCGAAAAAATCGAAATGAATGTGCCAGAAATTTGCTCTGGTGATAAATTTTTGGACGCTATTGATTTTTCTTTGCCCTGATTGAAAAATTTTCTGCTGAGTAAGGACTTTGTGAAAAAAATGAAAAATTCCATGAAAAATGACACAAATGGAAAACCCAAATATTTAGATCAAAAATATCAACATGTCCATACAGATGACCTAAAGCTTGTAAAATAATGTTGAAAGTTTTTGAAAGAGTGGAGACTTTGAAGGCCAGAATTTGGATGGTCGATGAAGGCAGGAAGAAGCTGAATCAAAAAAATAGGCAGATATTCGAACCCAGCACCTGGTAAATGTAATTTTCAATTTATTGGGGAACTATGTAAGGAGGGAGGGGGTGGATTCAGAGAGGTATAATTTTTGAAAAACAAACCAATATTCAAATTAGGCGTCATGAGTCACTTGGCACTTTGCTTTGATTTTTTCCCAGAATTTTAATCCAAATTGGGAACCTTTGCACATTTTGGGTATTTTGATTTTGGGAGCCTATAGTTATTTTGAAAAATGATTAGTTAAGATGTATGGAGGAAGGGGATGGATTCAGAGAGGCGTGATCTGAAAACCAAACCAATATTCAAATTAGGCGTCAGAGTCATTTGGATCAGTAAAAAAATTGATGTGGCACTTCGCTTTGATTTTTCCCCTGAATTTTGATCGAAATTGGGAACCCTTTCATATTTTGGGGGTATTGAGAACCTATTTTGAAAAATGGATGGTTAAAAAGTAGGTACCTATATAAAGGGGGCTTCAGTGTAATTTTTCAAATTTTCAAATAGCATCTTTTGACTTCCTTACTTAACATGAAAATTTAAGCTATCCTAAATTTTAATTTTGATGTTTCCAATTTTTTCGAAGCAAACTTGTAAAAAAAATTTGAACAAATTAGAAAATTTTCCATTTAAGCGCCAGAATTTAAAAAAATACCTAACTTCCTTTTCAAGAACCCCCCTCCCAATTCGACTCATAGCGTGGGACTCTGCTCTCCCCACAATAAGAAGAGAAAACAAGAAAAATAAAATTCAGTTATACTAATTCAGAATCGAAATTTATTTCATTTTTGCTGAAAATTTTCCATTTTTCAGTCCTTTTGAAAGGATAGTCTACTTTATAGAAGCCCTTAAAACCGAAAAAAATGATAGCTCTGTAAAATTATATTTTACAAAATCTACTCAAAGAACCCCATTTTCAAGAAAAAGCGTTCCTCGGTTTCTCGAATACTTCTGGTTCTTTTCATAGAGGCTTCCGAAGTAGAGAAAAATCCCCCCCCCCCCCCAAAAAAAATAATATTAACATTTCTTTTAGAATCTCAATTTATGCATCAGAAATATTTTAAATAACCCCTTTTTGAATAAAACTACTTTTGGTTCTCCAATCTAATCTTTCAATACATGGGCTACAATTATTATTTTTGAAGAAAGGAGTAGGGGAGGTTTCACTTTTTCATCATTCAGGAAGGGGGTGGTGAAAATTAAATACTTACCTAGCTAGTGCTTTTCTGATAAAGATATCTAAATTAGAATGTGAAAACATAAAAATTCAATTTTTCGACAAATTCTTCATTTTAGGGAGGAGTGACTTTTTATACAGGAGAGAGGGAGTTGAAAGCAGTCGGGGGGCCCGCATAAGGATCACTAGAACCCCCTGCCGATCCTCCGGGACAAATTTCTTATTAAAAGAGGAGTCCAAAGGAACATTTCTAGCCCTTGTCCTTAAAAAAAAAGTGGCCCTACTTACAAAATGGCAGCCATTTTGATTGGCAGGTCAGCCGAAATCGCAGATTTTACGTTCCAACATAGGACTAGCATAAAAAAATTTGAACCTTACAAAAGTAGATCGAAAGAGCAGACAAAAATTCATCACCTGTCAAAATTTTCAAAAATCAAATTTTGGACAAAATGTGAAAAAAAATCAAAACTTTACCAAATGTACCTAGAAAGCTGAAATTTGGGATATACTCCATTTTCGACCTACAAAATCGATTGGAAACTGTTTCAAACCGTTTTCAGCAATTTTGGAGCCTCCAGCAGATTTTTGAAACTCGAAATTCTCACAAAATTTCATCAATGGAGTTGGAAAGCCGAAATTAATTCTGCAAACTAATTTCAATACGTTATGAAGTCGACTGCAGGTAAATTTCAAGTCGTTTTGGAGCCTCCAGCTATTTTTTGAAAATTACTGGAGCCTCCAGTAGATTTTTGAAACATGAAATTTCCGCAAAGTTTCATCAAATGGGGTTAGCAAGCCGAAATTTACTCTGCAAACTAATTTTAGCAGCCTCTAAACACGACCTCAAGTGGGTTCAAGTAATTTTGGAACCTCCAGTTACTTTTTTGAAGGTTTCATGACGTTTTCAAGAAAATTGAAATTTCCAAAAAGTTGCTGGAAGCTTCAAAACCACTTGAAACCACCATGTAGTCGAATTCATATCATTGAATTGAAATCAGTTTGCAGAATAAATTTCTGCTTGCTAACCCCATTTGATGAAATTTTGGGGAAATTTCAAGTTTCAAAAATCTGCTGGAGGCTCCAGTAATTTTCAAAAAATCGCTGGAGGCTCCAAAACGACTTGAAATTTACCTGCAGTCGACTTCATAGCGTATTGAAATTAGTTTGCAGAATTAATTTCGGCTTTCCAACTCCATTTGACAAAATTTTGTGAGAATTTCGAGTTTAAAAAATCTGCTGGAGGCTCCAGAACTGCTTAAAACGGTTTTAAACAGTTTCCAATCAATTTGGCAGATCGAAAATAGGGTATATACCAAATTTCAGCTTTCTAGGTCAATTCGGTAAAATGTGATTTTTGAAAATTCACCAAAAATCGAAAAAGGCACTTTAGCACTTGAATTTTTGATAGGTGATGAATGTTTGCCTGCTTTTTCGATCTACCTTTGTACGGTTTAAAAAATTTCGTGCGAGTCCTATGTTGGAACGCAAAATCTGCGATTTCGGCTGACCTGTCAATCAAAATGACCGCCATTTTATAAGTAGGGCCACTTTTTTTTTTTGAGCACAAGGACTATAAATGTTCCTTAAGACTCTCCCTTTAAGAAAAAAGCTGTCCCGGAGGATCGGCAGGGGGTGCTCGTGATCCTTATGCGGTCCCTCCGACGTACCTAGAAATCTTTCAATTTCGATAATTCATCGATTTTTTTCACAGTTGTAAAATTTGAGAGCTCACTTACACTTCTTATTTTTCATGAAGAGAGCTGAAAATTTCACGAGTGATTTTTTAACTCGAGGTAACAACTTAAGGGCAGATGGAGCCAAAAAAAAGAAGAAAAAATTTTCATCAAGCACAATTTTAACAAAAAAATAAGTATGATTTTTGCGAAAATTTGAAAAAAACAGGTTTTTTGGCATTTATAAATAATAGTTACCCTTAATAAGTACGAAGGTAGATGAAATTTCAAAAAATTGAATCTTTAAAATAGGTACGTATCTTTGGCCATTTTATCGAAAAATGACTCAAACTACAAGAAAATGAAAACATAGTAAAAAGACTTACATAAATCTACTAATGCTAATCTGCTATTACATTTTTCGAGTTTTTGAAAAATTTAATTTTTGATAATTACAAAAATTGGAGAGATTTTGGACTTTTGATTGATTGGCCAGGAATTCATATTGATTACTTACTCAATGGGTCCTCGAACATGAAAAAAAACGATCTAAATCAAAATACTAGCTGAGGGTAAGTTTCTTGTCATAGGGGAAAAAATTACCCATCACGAGAAAAAACGTTTCATTTGAACAACGAAATTCAATACCATGCTGTCCTCCATTTTTTACAAATCGAGAGTAGTCTATAAAACTCTGGTACGAAAAATATAAGGTCAAGAAGCTTCAAACGATCTTTATTCCCTTATTCTCATTCTCGTTCCCCTCGTTCTAGCAAAAAATATAGAAAAGTTTTAGTCAAGGTTGGCCAAAAAATTTGCGAATATTTCACTCGTCGAAAGAAAAACTCAAGAGAGAAGAATCCAAGTTGATAGAAATAATGCCGAGAATCTTAATATTATAACGGAGTTGAGTGCATCTTACGAGGTTTTATTTTCATTTTTAATTTATATAATTAAGTGTACTCTGCAAGACGTAGCATCCGTTAGCGAAATATTCGTAATTATACGAGAGTTTGAAGGAATAATAAAAAAAAAAAAAAAGAACAGAACAGCAGCAGCAGTCAAAAACTCGTGCAACGAGTTGAAATTTGATTTCCATATAAGAAAAACCGCTCTTGGTATCTTTTAATAATATTCGCAAACGAGAAGTAGACAAGGGACGCGGAGTAAGGGACCAGTGAGAGAAAAGAAACCACACCAAGTTGCAAAAGCATAATAGGAATTTCATATTTAACCAAAAAAAAAGAAAAAAAATGAAAAATAAAACCGAGGAATAAATTAATCAAAAATTTTCTTAACAAAATATACTAACAGGAGGTCCAGGCGGTCCGGGCGGTCCCGGTGGACCTGGGACGGGCGTGTAAAGCGTTTTATCAATTTCCGCTGGCCTGCCATCTTTTCCTGGTTCTCCTTTTTCACCTTTTTCTCCTTTGCTCTGAAATAGTTCATTAGAATTTTCATTTTTTTAAACGTTTCTATCTTCTTTTGTAACGAAAATTATGTGCTTTTTTGTCGTTTAAATTTTTACAAAAGTTTTCCCTCAGAATGAGACATTTACCGTTGTTCCGTCTGCGAGAAGTGCTGGTGGACCAGGTGGTCCGACTGGTCCTGGAGGGCCTTGTTTGCCAGATCGGCCTCGTTTTCCGGTCTCTCCTTTTTCACCTTTTACTATCAAGGTGTCTTTGCCGTTGGCGGTGACAGTTGCTGGACCTGGTGGACCGGGTTCTCCTCGGTCTCCTTTTTCGCCTCTGACTCCAGTCATACCTATGCTACCCATGTCTCCTTTATCTCCCTGGAATGTTCAATAATCGGATGTATCGAACAGGAATTTATTTCAAAAAATAATATGCAGCACTGATAATTTGAAACGAAACTTACAGGTATTCCTGGTAAACCGATTTCACCCCTTTCTCCTTTCTCACCTTTGTCACCAGGTTGACCTTTTTCTCCTATTGTACTCAGCATTTTTCCGTCGCCTTGAATTAATTAAACAATTGTTGGGAAACTATTCGTAAAATATACCTATGTATGTGCTAAGAGAAATTTGCTGGAAGAATCTTACCCATATTGCCCGGAGGACCAGGAGGCCCAGTCATTCCAGTATCACCTAATTATTAAAAAATCATAAATTATGTACGAGTTGAAAAAAAATATTTGGAAGTAGTTTCAGACCAATACGTACCCTTTTCCCCTTTCTGACCAGGTCTTCCGTTGGCTCCTGGTGAACCTGGGATGCCATCTCTTCCTCTGGAGCCTGCATCACCTTTGATACCTTGTTTTCCAGTGAGTCCTTGAATACCCTGAATGAAAAATAATATAATGAGTTAATTTGACAAATACAAAATTACAGGGCTTTAAAAATAGGATTCGGACAAAATTAAAATACATGATGCTGAGCAAAATTGCAAAAAAGTTGACAAAGTAAGTAGAGGCGAAATTCAAAGGCCCATACTTGGCTATTTTCCGAACCAAAGTATCGAAATTCGAGCTTCCAGTTATTTGACTAAAAAAACTCGAATCTAAACTTTCAGTTACATTTTTTGAGGAAGGGCAACGGAACCAGAGGCCCATTCAATTTTTTTTACAGGGCTTAAATTGTCTAAGTATAATTCAAAAAGTGTTGCTGAATTCTTAATTCGAGTGGAGGCTGGTCTCAGACTCTGGCATTGAATCATTTTCCACTTGAACGAATTAAACCCCCAAAATCACGTCAAAACTTTTTGCCGGATCAGCCAAAAAAGCGAGAACAATTTTTCCAATATATAGACCACAATCCATACACGAAAAAGTGCTCTAGAAGTTGATTTTGTATTTTTTTTTTCAGGAACCAAAAAAACTCGCTGCCAAAATGAAGATACTATGTGCCCCATTCAGAAAAGTGCAATTTTGAAATTTTTCCCTTGCACAAATGGGGGGGGGGTGGACCCTCAAAAAGGTGATTTTGGGGACATGGTCGGAACCACAAAAACTCGACGGGGTTGTGTTGGGGGACTTCTCCCGATGCCGAATATGTGATTTTTTTCCATGACACCCTGCACAACTGCATAATATTATGGCACTTTGAATGTGATTTTTAGGCATTTTTGGCCAATTTCGATGATAAAAAGGCTCTAATGACCAGAGTATAGCCTGGAACCAATGGATTCTTGGACGTGTGTTAAATGGGGATATTTGAAGCCCAACTACACAAAAACGGCGAAAAAATACTCGCACAAGGCGATTTTATGCGAAATAATAGGTTTGTCAGCTACCCCCCCCCCCCAACCAGAATTCAACAATGCATTATTTATCCGATAATATCGATGCGACCTATCAAAATGGTATAAAATTTCGCGCTGAACTCTAAAATCGCAGACATTTTTCATTTCCACCCCCGCATGGTGGCGTTTTGCCTCCCCAAACTGAATTCAACTATGATATTGAACACATTTTGTACAAAAATTCGTAAACATTTTTGGTTTTCAAATAAGTACCTATTTAAGGCTTAAATAATAATTTACTTACATCGAAGGTCTAAAATTAATTTTTATTACACTTTTTTGTTCGAATTTGAACGGTTTAATTAACCTGGCAATGAATAGGTAGTGAGTTAGTAACTTTCCCTTGCCAATTTTTCTTCAAAGTTGAAAGTATCAAAATTTTCACCACAATAAAACCCCCAAACTACGGGTGTAATAATCTTGTAATTAAACATCCCTTTTCTCCCTCCTTAAAAAATTCAAAATTCAGGTGTATTTAAAAAAATGCAAACTATTCAATTTTTGAATTATTTTGATGAACTAACTGTAATTTTTTTTACAAAAAGGTTGGAAAAAATTGTCTTTTGCTTTCGTTTTTTTAAAAAACTTTTTAAAACATTGCAACACCGATTTTAATGTCAACTTTGCAGTTATTCCAATAATGGTTTAGGTACCAAAAGTATGATTAAATTATGTATTAATTTTTTTTTGTAATTTTCCATAATCCATAACATTTTGAGTTGATCGATACGTTTTAGCAATGGTTATGGTTTTTTTTCTTCAAATTTCGTGAACTTTTTTTTTAGTTGATGCAGTTCATTTTTGCTGATTTTACAAATTTTATCAAACTTTTCGGAATTTTAGCAAGAGTTGATTTAATATTAATATTTTATCAATTTTTCGTGTATTCTTCGTAATTTTTTTTTTTTCATCATTTATTATTCCGATGCCTATATATTTTAATTAACGACTAGATGGCAATTCAGAGATGCGATGTTTTGTTAAAATTTTGCCATGTTTCGTTAACTTTGATGTATTTTTTCAATACTTACCTTACATCCGAAACATTTTGACCTATTTTCATACAATTTTCGCAAAATTTTCTTCATTCCTGATACCACGATAGTAAGAGTTCATTTCAGAAATGGTCATTGTTTCCCAAGGGATTTTCAAAGTTGAAAATTCGTCACGTTAGAAACTTTTTAAAGTATTTTTAATTTTTAAAAATTCACCCAAAATCTAAAAATGACCTTCAGCACCTAAAATAGTGTTTCTCTTGTAAGCTTTGATTTAAAACCCAGAGATTTATTTTTGTCATCTTCTAGAACCAAACAGTAGTTAACGGATGAAAATTTAATATTTCTTACATTCGTGACTTGAATTCAATGCCTGAAGTATCACAGTGGTCACTGGTTTACAGTGCAATATTGCAATTTGCCCATTACTACATACATCCTTCCTGAATGAACTCCTAAATATAGTCGAGGAGCCCGCATAAGGATCTATTGTAACCCCCCCCCTTCGGTCGATCCTCCGGAACAACTTTTTTCTTAAAGGGGAAGTCCTAAGGAACATTTCCAGCCCTTGTTTTAAAAAAAAGCGGTCCTACTTACAAAATGGCGGCCATTTTGATTGACAGGTCAGCCGAAATCGCAGATTTTGTGTTCCAACATAAGCCCACTGAACTCTATACTCTTACACTGGAACGCTTACGCTGCATATGGTCCAATGTTAAACTACCCGGTCGAGCAAGTTAGAAAGAGATAGCTATATGAATAGAAGTTGTTATCCTTGTCTAGCGCGTTGCGTATTCATTTCATTCATACAGTAGCGTGATTTTTTTTGTTTTTTTTTTTAAATTTTTGCAACTTTTTGCTGATTTTTTTTATTTTATACAATTATTAATATTTCAAGATGAAATTGAGACATCGGCGATCCTAGGAATTCAGAAAATTGCTTTTAAAAAATGAATTATTTACAAAAGTGAACAAGGTATTTCAAGTTGAAATTATGTTTCGTAACAGAACTTTAAGACTTTTTTATAATGACTCTAACTTTTCACGTTTTTTTTTCACGGTAAAAATTGATTTCATATATTACAACGGAGACATTTATAGACATTTATGTAATGGTAAAAAAAATTTCAAAGTGCTTATGCAGCTGTGTAGGGAAGGTACTTGGACAAGTGACTAAAAAAGGAAAACAGGTACACGATTGAAAATTTTTGAAGAATAAAAATAAAATATATCCGTATTATCCGTTATCTTATCACAGATAGATAAATGAAGGAGTTGAAAAATCTGAGTTCATTTTTTCCCCTCAAAACTTGATTTAAATTACTAAATTAGGTTCAACCTCAACCTATTTGATAAATGAATTGGAAAATGAACAACTTCTGGAGTTCTGGATTTAAAATTTTCGATTTCATTCAATTTTAAAAATGTATTTGTGCATTCTTTGTCTTGTGCAGCTCTTGAATGAGTTTGAGTTTGAGGCTTCATTGAGTGATAAATTCTTCAAAAATTTTCAATCATGTACCTGTTTTCCTTTTTTAGTCACTTTTTCATGTATCTAGCCTACACAACTGACAACACAGCTGCATAATAGGTAATTTCGTTTATTTATTATAATGTAGTACATAAATATATATAGAATATTGCTGGAAAATTTAAATTATTCAATATTCACTTAAATATTTTTCTAATTTGAATTAAGTATTTCAATTTCCAGATCATGAGTTTTTAAATTTTATTGAATAAGTACTGCTACAAATTATAATATTTCAACTTGAAGTATCTGGTACACTTTTGTAAATAATTCATTTTTTAAAAGCAATTTTCTCAATTCCTACGATCGCCGATGTCTTAAAAGTGATCTTGAACATCAATACTCGTATAAAATAAAAAAATTCTACAAAAAATTGCAAAAATTAAAACAAAAAACAAAAAAAAAATCACGCTACTGTACGGATGAAATGAATACGCAATACTTACCAACGCGCTAGACAAGGACAAGAACGTCTTAACATATATCTATCTCTTTCTAACGCGCTCGATCGGGTCACGTGGTATCGTAAGCGTTCCAGTGTAAGAGTATAGAGTTCAGTGCATAAGCCTTGCACGAAATTTTTTAAACCGTACAAAGGTAGATCGAAAGATCAGTCAAAAATTCATCACCTGTCAAAATTTCAAGTGCCTCAGTGCCTTTTTCGATTTTTGGTGAATTTTTGAAAATCAAATTTAGGCCAAAAATGAGGGGAAAAATCAAAATTTTACCAAATTGACCAAGAAAGTTGAAATTTGGGATGTACCCTATTTTCGACGTGCCAACTCGATTGGAATCTGTTTCGAACCATTTTGAGCAATTCTGGAGCCTCCAGCGGATTTTTGAAACTCGAAATTCCCACAAAATTTCATCAAAAAATGGAGTTGGAAAGCCAAAATTCATTCTGCAAGCTAATTTCAACACGCTACGAAGTCAACTGTAGGTGGATTTCAAGTCGTTTTGGAGCCTCCAGCAACGTTTTGAAAATTACTGGAGTCTCCAGTAGATTTTTGAAACTCGAAATTCCCACAAAATTTCATCAAATGGAGTTGGAAAGCCAAAATTCATTCTGCAAACTAATTTCAACACGCTACGAAGTCAACTGTAGGTGGATTTCAAGTCGTTTTGGAGCCTCCAGCAACGTTTTAAAAATTACTGGAGTCTCCAGTAGATTTTTGAAACTTGAAATTTTCATAACATATTATCAGATGGAGTTGGCAAGCTGAAATTTTCTTCGCAAACTAATTTCAATATGATTTGAAGTCGACTGTATGATGGTTTCAAAATGATTTTGAAGCTTCCAGCAACTTTTTGGAAATTTTAATTTCTAAAAATCGCCATACAAGCTTTCAGAAAGTCGCAGGAGGCTCCAAAACGACTTGAAATCCGCCAGCAGTCAACTTCATATCGTATTGAAATTAGTTTGTGAAGAAAATTTCAGCTTGCCAACTTCATTTTATAATATGTTGTGGGTATTTCAAGGTTCAAAAATCTACTGGAGGCTCCAGTAGTTTTCAAGAAGTCGCTGTAGACTCCAAAATGACTTGAAATCCACCTACAGTCGACTTCGTAGCGTATTGAAATTAGTTTGCAGAATGAATTTTGGCTTTCCAACTCCATTTGATGAAATTTTGTGGGAATTTCGAGTTTCAAAAATCCGCTGGAGGCTCCAGAACTGCTCAAAACGGTTGAAAACAGTTTCCAATCGATTTGGTATGTCGAAAATAGGGTATAATCCCAAATTTCAGCTTTCTTGGTCAATTTGGTGAAATTTTGATTTTTTTCCTCATTTTTGGCCTAAATTTGATTTTTAAAAATTCATCAAAAATCGAAAAACGCACTTTAGCACTTGAAATTTTGACAGGTGATAAATTTTTGCCTGATCTTTCGATCTACCTTTGTACGGTTCAAAAAATGTCGTGCAAGGCCCATAATGGAACGCAAAATCTGCGATTTCGGCTGACCTGTCAATCAAAATGGCCGCCATTTTGTAAGTAGGGCCACTTTTTTTTGAGGACAATGGCTAGAAATGTTCCTTAGGACTCCCCCTTTAAGAAAAAAGTTGTTCCGGAGGATCGACCGTGGGGGGGTACAATAGATCCTTATGCGGGCTCCCACACTAAAACAACTGTTTTGAAATTAGGGGTTGATGGGGGCGCGTAAAGGGGGGATTCATAATTTTTTGCGTTATTTACTGCTTTCAAAAAATGTTTCTCATCAGTTTATAGAAGAATTGGTATTTAGCTCACCATTTCCACTATGTTTTGGCATTATAAAGCGGCAAATTTGCGCGTTTTTCAAGTTTTTAGTTGCCACAGGGGGCAGAGGGGGTGAGGAAAACAAAAAATGAACAACCACAATCATTTGTACACTTTTTGAAGGATATTTTCACAAAACTACATTTCCGAGTCTCAACGTCTTCCAGATCCACAATGTAGGGGGCTGAGCCCCACGCCAGGGGGAGAGGGGGAAGACGGCTTCAATGGTAAAAATAAAAAGTGCTGATCAATATCTAACAGCAGACATCGTAATATTGGATTTCTGATTGAAACTCTATCCACAGGAGTCAGGAATATTCTCAAAATTGTAAGCCCCACCCCCCTCCCTCGAGGGGGGGAGCCCAAGTGGCTCCTGGTCTTAAATAGGTACTTCATTTTGGTTCCAAAATTCATCATACCAAAATTCACGCTTCTTTCATCAAATGCCATTTTTTTTCAGTTGCCACATCTGGTTTTCTCAGGTAAGCATTTTGGTCAGTTTTAGAATTTTTTATCAGTGGTTTTTTTTTTCGTTAACCTTTAGTAGGTATCTACTTGAAAAAAAAATTCTTCAAGACCTCAATTTTCCTAAGAAAGGTTGGCATAAATTTCACCATATCAAAAATATGCCTATTCCAACCTTTGGAGTGGTCCAAGTGTCCTTAGCATGATTTGACAAACCAGAATCCGGAATAGAAAACCAAATTTGAGGCTCGACTGGAGCCAGAACCGTGGCATATCCAGGATAAAATCATTGATATCTCAAGGGGGGTGGTAGGCATGAAAAATCTAAATTTTAGATAATTTTTTGAAAATCGTTCATAATAGGTAGCCTATATCATTATTTTATTGAAATGAAGGTAAAATTGCCACTCGAGCGAAAATTTGTCGGAAAAATTGATTTGAAAAACGAAGAAACGATCATTCATATATACGTACAGTATATTTATTCTACATTTTGAACTATAATTCGGTGAGGGGGGAGGTTGGAACCAGAAAAATCCTTACGTAGATACGCAATACTGAGTCGGAAATTCGATTCAAATCATATTAAGTACATTTGAATGAGGTTATTGAGGTTGGTTATTTGAGTTTCTATCAACGTTTTTTTTTCAATGAATTGATCATAATCAAATATTTGAAATTCTATTTGTAGGTACCTACTTCCCGATATTCCGAATCTGATGCTGAACATATTCTAAATACAGTAGGTACCTGGTACTCACCCTATCCCCTTTAGGACCGTTCACACCTTTATCGCCTTTGACTCCTGGTATTCCAATACTGCCAGGCTTTCCTTTTAGACCAGGATTGCCATCCATTCCTCTATCTCCTTTTTCTCCAGGAGGTCCTGGTCGAATTATAGGTTCCTGCAAAATATAAACGATCACGTTTAGACGATTTAAAATCACCTCCATTTTTCGACACGAAAAACAACAATTAATTTACAGTAATAACGAGTATAGTGAAATCATCGTCAATAAGGTCAACAAGGATATCAGGATCAGAAAGAGTATACAATGGTGTAAAGAACGACCGATGAATTGAGTTTCCTCACACATAAGGTACAATCATATAAGTAGGTATAAATTTATACGAAGTATAGGTACATCAACTTCGCACATTCAACAATTTGATCACTTCCTCCTTTACCCAATTTCGCTTCAACCTTGAAGCGACTCGATACCAAAAAAAAAAAGAACAGCATCGTCTCTCTTTGAAGAGCACACGAAAAAAAAAATATTAAAAGTATCTGCTACTTGACAATAAGAAAACATTTTCAATAAAATCAAAGTCACAGCATAAAAGAATTTTTCTCATTTCATTATCTTTACACCCTTTTTCGCGCAACAACAGCAACCTTTTCGTCGAAATAAAAAACCCTCGACGAAAAGCAACGTCGTCGAGTCGTCGAAGAAAAAAGGTACATCCGCTATGTTTGTAATCAATTCGCAACAAGAAAAAAAGTTCACCATTGATATTCAAAAAGTTGCAAAAAAATTTCACGCCTATTGCCTAATGATTCGTAATTTAAAATTTTTTCATTTTACACTTCGCAAGTCGCAAGTTGCCCGAATTTCCTAAACAAAAAAAAATACATATCTAAACTTTCCGTCTAACTTTTACATTCAACCGGCTATTATTGATTACCCATCAAGGTTTTTTCTAGGTTTTATGAAATTCAAAGCAACGTAAATTACTACACCTTGGGAAAATTTTCACCTAAAAGGCAAAGCCGGACGTGGCTTTCGTTATGAAATCTCTCCAATAGAAACATTATTTATCGACTTAAAAACTTATTCTGTTCGAGACCAAAAACTTATTGACAGTTGAAAACTGTGTATATGGATTAATTGAAAACGAGTTCCGGTAACGTTAACGCCAACTTTCTTAAATAAAAGAGACCGAAACTAAATACCTGCGACTGCGATTACTTATATTTCATTTTTCAAAGCATAATTTTCATCGAATAATAGGTACCTACCTATTTTTATTTCAATGGGTATTCAAATTCAATCAGGCGCGGACTGGGTCAGTTGAAGGCCCTTGGATGCACCGAATAGGGCCCTCAAACTTTTAATCCTCCCTCGAATATTTCTCCTACCGTTTGTTTTTTCGAATTCTGAACAACTCTATTTTTATAAAAATTTGTATTTATCCACTTTTGCAAAAGTCCTTATCTGTCAAGAAAAATACGAAAGTTTTTTATGGGGGGGGGGAGGTGGTTTGGATGGAATGCAGTGGGGGTGGAGGAGGGTGTTGACTAAAAATTTGCCAGAGTGGTATGAGAAAAAAATATCAAGACAGGATCATCAAAAAATTGTTATTTTCATTTTTCAAATTATGGAAGTTTCGACCTGGGATTTTTTTCATTTTAAAGATAAGAATTGGCCCCAGCGAAGCAAGGGCAAAAGTTTTCAAAAATTGGGGTTCGAGAGGTAAAAACAATGTTTGAAAAAAATGCGTTTAGGTATTTGTTTTGGAACAAAATTTTAGAATTTGAATGGTGAATTTTTAAAAATTTTAATTTTGAAAATGAAAAGTAAATGGACCCGAGTGGAGCAAGGACAGGGCTCGTACTCAATTTTTCCCCCAAAAAAGTAATTTTGTAACTCAAAAGACTCGAAAAAGTAACCAAAAAGTAGGGAATTGAAAAGTAGCCAAAAAAGTGACAAAACGTTTTAATAAAGAAAAAAATCACAAAAAAAAAACGAATTACGAATTGAAATGTACGTAGGTATTTATAATTTTAAGAAGTTGAACTATTTCGAAACTTTTTGATGAAAAATCGAGACTTTTTGGCAATATTTTTTGACAGCAAAATAAGGATTTTGGAAATTTCTGACGAAGAAAGCAGTTCTTGGAAAAATAAAACGAGACTGGTAATTTTAACAAAAATAATAGTTTTCTGACAGTTT
Organism: Planococcus citri; assembly: GCF_950023065.1. NCBI lineage: Eukaryota > Metazoa > Arthropoda > Insecta > Hemiptera > Pseudococcidae > Planococcus > Planococcus citri. The sequence continues at coordinate 17,429,081 of NC_088679.1, read as the reverse complement.
TTAGCAAAAAAGCGAGACATTTGGACAATTTTTTATAAAAAAAGTAAAAATTAAAATTTTTTTTACAATTTTTAGCAATAAGCAGCAGGATTTTAACAGTTTTAGCAAAAAGAACTTTGTGAGAATTATTGGCTGAAAAGAGGTAGGTACTTTGACAATATTTGTGGCAAATACCTACCTAAGGCAGGCTTTTAGATAATTTTGAAAAAAAAAGAATTAAAAGCAAAAATTTGATAATTTTTGTAAAAATAGACGATTTATGAAAATAAGAAATTAAGTAGATCTTTTCGCAATTTTTTCTCAAAAAGTGAGCTTTTTCACTTTGAAATTATGGAAATTTCACGTTAAAAATCGAGGTTTTTCAACTGCGAAAAAGCTAGAATTCTCAGGAATAGAAAAGACTTCTGATTTTTGAGAAAAAATAACTTTTTAAAATTTTTGGCGAAAAAACGAGAATTTTGACAATTTTAAGCAAAAAGCAAAATCAACTATTTTTGGGGAAAAGTACGAATTTTTGGCAACGTTATTGACCAAAAAATGATATTATTTTTTCGCAATCTTCGTTAAAAATGGGAGAAGTTTTTTGGTCATTGACATTTTTTTAGGCAAAAAGTGGGATTTTTAGGTAATTTTTAGGAAGGGAAATGAATATTTCTTGAATTTTTTTGTAATTTTAATAATTTAGTTGCTTAAAAAGTGACCAAGTTCGAGCCCTGAGCGAGGGCAAAGGCTTGTTCCGAGAAGTAAAGTTTTTTTAGATGAAAAGTGCGTTTTTTGGCTTAATATTTCATAAATAATTTGGATGATATATTTTTTCAAAATTCAATTTGAAAACGAAGTGAGGGCAAAAGCTTTCAAAAATTCGTATTTTGAGAGATAAAAAATAATGTTTTTTTTTTATGATGAGCCTATACCTATTTTTGGACTCTACAATTTTAAATTTTGAATATTTTGGGTAAGTAGTTAAAAATTTCAATCATGAAATAAAAGAAAGGCAAACGGGTTTGAACGAAGCAAGGGCAAAAGTTCGCAAAAATTCATGTTTAGACAGAGTTAAAGTAGTATATTTTTGGTTTTAAATGGGACCCTTTGGTATTTCGGGGCTCCTGGCGATCGCCAGTCAACATATCACAGGTTAGAGTTCACCACTGATTCAATTTTTCGTAATTTTAACGCAGTGATTCGATAAAAATATAAGAAACTCCAAAAAGTTGAAGATGAATTTTACTCATGAAATGGAAATTTTTTCCTGTCAGATTTTTCATAATCGTTTGGATTAATTTTCTAATATTTAATGGGGGGGGGGGAGAGAGAGGTTAAATCGAAAAAACGAACTAATTTTAGTACATTTTATGATAAAAATAGGTAGGTAAATTTTCAAGACTTCATCCAAAATCTCAAAGTTTTTAGCAAAAAAATTCCATAATTATCGCAAAAAAAAATGCTACACAGTTCTCTCTTTTGCACTCTAGCTTCAAAAATTATAATTTTCACAACAATAAACCCCATACCTTAAAAAAAAATCACTTTCAAACTTAGCTGAACCGAGCTCAGCTATTTTCTTTGCACTTTTCCAATTCGTGTTGGAAAACTTCGATTCGCTGTACGAACAATAATCGTTAATTATCGGATACCATTTTCAAAATCCATAACAATGGTCGCGTTTCAATACACGTGTCGCGTACTCGAATGGCACACCAACGCTGTAACTTAATTATAAACAACACAAGCCAAGGAAAAAATCCCCCAAAAAGCTCCCCAGAGCGTATTAAAAAAATACGTATAAATCGCGCACACGAGTCCAACACCAGCGCGTAGAGAGTCGAGTCGACTTGGTGACCAAATCAAAACTGCAAGTTGGAAAACTGTGCCATTTTCACGTCTTACTATTTTCAAAGGTATTTTTAATTAAAATTCATAACTTCGCTTCATACTGTAGGTATACGAATTTCGAGTTCTCGAGTTGTTTTTTTTTGTCTCTTTCTGGTTCATATACTCGTACGAGTAGGAGTACTTATTTAGTTTTCTCGAAAGTACCGTAAAAAAAAAGGTCTGTAAACGGAACGACCGATCGTGTGTCTAATGAAACCGAAACAAAAGTATACAAAAGACGAGCAGTGGCACATATAAGACATGATTTTACGTAGGTATACGAAGAAGGAAACAAAACCAAACACCGAACTCATCATGGACGAAAGAACACACTAACAAACATTGTGTGCAAATAAATCCACATCGTAGGTATATTGGTAAATCTCATTCTCATATAAAGTAAAAAAGTTCTTTTGAAAATCTTATGTATCGATTTTAAATTTTCCGTTTGGTTGATAGGTAGGTACCTAGTTACGTCTTCTAGACGTATTGGCGAGTTATATCCACTCTCGAGTACAATAGTATCAATTCGAAATAAAATTGCATTTCGAAGTGATTCTTGCGTATATTATACTTACCTACTTTTACCATTGTCGTGCTCATGAGCGACTCTAAAGGTGAATTTTTAATAGTAATTACGTTACCTTTAAACTACCACGAGGTTTGCCTTTCCATCCAGGCTGCATATTGTTAGGAATTAATTATAAAGTAAATTAGAAACATGTAGCAAATCATTCTCAAAATATCTAATTCTCCTCAAGTAGATAATAATGCAAGTTGAAGAACGATTTTTTTTTTTTCTAAAATTGATTACTTGATTAGATACCAGAGATTGAATTTAAATAAGACTGGACTTCATTAGTTATACTTACATCACCCCTGACTTGCGTAATTCCTGGAGGTCCGGCGGGTCCTGGTGGTCCAGGTGGTCCTGGAGGTCCGAGAGGTCCTTGAATACCTGCCACTCCATCCATACCTGGTTCACCTAAACATCAAGAAATCGATTATTCAATATGATATACCTACTCGCAAAATGACTTTTCGGCACTCTTTGAAGTTTGGCAACCCTAGGTACAAATGAGGTACCTACTAAAAATATGGAGGTTTCAGTAAAATTTGGCAAAAATTGCACGAAAAAGTGTTGAAACGTGTTTGAGTCAAGTAGGTAATTGTTGCTAATTTGAAAGATGTTTATTTAAAAATATTGATCAAATTGTAATTGTTTCAATCCGATCTCTCTGAATCCTGCTATAAAGTGAAGCTCTTAAACTGACTCAAAAATAATATCAACAAAATATTGAGTTAGATTTTTGTGAGTACTGCGGTTAGTATCTCAAATCTATTTCTCAGGTCTAACCAATCCGCAATCAACGCTCCCTCCAAATTAGAGAAAAAGTTCGAGAAGCAACTTGTTGATCTCCTCGTGATCGCAGCGTTTAAATTAATAAAAAATGAGTCCATAAAATATCAAAAAAAAAAAAAAAAAAAATTGAAAGAGCTATTGCAACTTTAGAAATTATTTATCCAAGTCGTACTCTTCTATCTTGACAAGTTAAAAAGATTGTAAGATTTTAAGTAATCACTCTCAAAAAAATCCAAAAAAATTTGTTGCCAAACAAAATTGGGTAAACGTCACAAAAACTGTTGTAAGTGAATTTTTTACTCATATTGCATCGTTTCATGCGTTTTGACCAATTTTATAATATGCAATTTTTTTTTTTTGAATTCTTTGAGAGTGATTTTCAAAATTTTAAGCCATTATATTTTTTTTAACCAATCAAAATGGAGGAGAGATGGTTCCGTCATTAGAACCATTAAAAATTATTTAAATATCAATACGTAAATGAGAACATTTTTAAAAGATTTTCAAGAAAAATGGTAGAAATGATTTTTTGTCTGGCAGTAGACCATTTTTGATCAACTACCATAACGATTGATTAGATTGAAAAATTCTAAACAAAATGAACAGTTCAACGCCGCAATTTTCATGTGAGTGTAGAACGCAGCCCCTTCAAATTCCAGAGTAAGCAAACATACATATATGTGGTCAGAATTGGTTGCCTATGTTACTGGTGAAAGGGGGTTATTCTGTGCCGGGACACCCTGTATTTTAAAGCCTTATTTTTCTCATTTTCGCGTGAGTGATGAAGGACGTACTCGTATTTTCAAGGCTCATGTTGAAAAAAAAACGCAACCAGGAAATAGGAATCCTATTGCTATCATGTTTTTAATCCCAATTTTGACATGAGTGACAAAAAAAATTGTATGCAAATAATTTTCAGAGTTCAAATTTTCAAAAAAAAAAAAAAAAAAAATGTTCTGCAATCTCAACAAATACAAATGAGGAGCGATATTCCAAAACGCCCTATGTCCATTTTAAAAAATTAATTTTTAGTCTGGTAAATTGGCTATTTAGGCGGGTTTAAAACTTTATTTGGGTGGATTTATGATGTTAGGAGTGTAGCTATACAATTCATCCACCAGATACCACTAAAAAAAATTCAATAAAAATGGACAAAGTGCGTTTTGGAACACTTTTTATTTTTAAAAACGCAATTCGAAAAAAATGCACTAAGGGCGTTTTGGAATATCGCTCCTCAAATGGATGACTGCATCTGTGAGATTTTTATTCTAGCGATCCCAACATTGCCATGTACATGCCTTTAAAAAATTCATTTTTCAATGTGAGCAAAAAAAGTGAACTGTTCGGGAAAATAACGCGATTATTTTTTCCAAAAATTTAGGCTCCAAAAACACATTTTTTTTCTCCTTACCTATGTCGAAAATGAGCTTGAAAATGTAACGGAATAAAATATTTCTAGAGTTTCATTTCAGGTATCTTTCAAGATTTTATTGTAGGTAGTATTTTTCTTTGTGAAATTAGGACTCTGAAATTAGAAAAACCGTCCCTAATCAACATTGAAAGGATGGTTAAAATTACTTACAATGGCAGATGAAATGAAATAAAATTAGTATGAATGATGACAGTGAAAATGTCAGATTCCCAAATTACGTTTTTTGAAAAATTTAGTACCTACTTTTAAAAACTATGTAAGTACAATTTTTCTGACAGGTATCAAAATGAGATGTCAAACCTAATATCAATTAAAATTAAGGTAAAGTGGGGTAATTCCGATGGCAAAATTCAAAATTTTAGCAATTTCTCATTTTTTGGGTTTCCTGTACATTTTGGGACAAAAACGATAAAACAACTTTATTCCTACATCCTTCAGCTACACATTGACTATATTGAAGAGTGATTTGTGCGGAGGCTTCATACATGTAATTGAAAAAACATTTTGGTAGGTTGAGCTATCGGAATTACCCCATTTTTGGGGTAATTCCGATAACAAGTTTTATAAGGAAAGTAATTCTTCTGGGGTAATTCCGAGCCAGTAATGTTGAAATATACCATTTATTGCATACTTAGGTTTTTATTTCATGTAAATTGAATCATTAGAAAAAAAATTAATTTTTTTTTACAAATATGCATTTTTGAGGCATAATTTTTGAAAACTAGACTAACTAGAGAAAAAAGCCCCCTTTTGAGGTTTTTCTTTGATAATTTCGACCCTTCCAAAAAATACTACATCAAAACTGAGAAAAAAATATTACTGGGCAATTTTACTAAAGCTATCGGAATTACCCCACGGCATGAAAAATGATCGCCGCGACATGTTTGATAATTCAATACTACCAAACAAATAATTATAAAAGCAGAATCAAAAGAGGTACTGACACTTTAACACATATCCATCAAAGGGTATAGGAGGATTAGGTACGGTTTTGGGCCCAGAAATGGATTTCGACGAAATTCACACCAAAGGTTACCCATGATGAGAAGATACGCTCAAAAAATTTTCAGACCCCCAGACCTTTTTTTCAGGGGGGGAGGGGCCAAAATGTGTTTTTTAAACTTTATTTTCCAGTGTTTCGCCAAAAGTAGATAAAAATTTCGCGTTTTTTTGTATCGATTCTTAAGGGTGAGGGGAAGCCCCTGAAATTTTTTCAAAATTTTTCGGACCATTTTTCACCAAATTGTGGCGTTTTGAAAATTTTGAGCGGCCATTTTGTAAAGAAGTTGCGGAGGTACAGTCACCATTTTTTTTCCTAAAATACGTTATTTAGTCAAGATTATACCATAAAAGTTTCAACGAGTTTGAGTTGGTGCAACATTGTCAAAAAAAATAAAAACTGACCACGCGTCATATTTGCCGGGGGTTGGGCATGATAGTCCACGGCGCTATCGTGGGAAGTTACGTAGCGTTCGCGCGCGTTACTGTCGTTCGTGGTTGTCTCATAGTCCAGTCAAATAGGGGGGAAAAATGGGTGAACCACATACTCGTTATTCCAATCAAATATTTTTTGGTGAATATTGTCAGAAATGTCAACCCCCTCCCTTCATATATACCCCTCGAAATGGCGTTTTTTCGTCTTATTTCATGTTTTTTAACAATGAAAATTGCGAGGAACAATTTTCTAAACATGTTTTTTGGATGTATTTACGACCCCTCAATATCATATATTTTTTCGAAATTTTTGTTTTGGCAGGTCCGTCATGGTGAAAATTTGAAAAAACGAGTCATAGAGGGGGTAAAATGAGTATTTTGGAAGAATTAACTATTAATGAGTGAGGTGTCGTTTCCGCATGATTCGATACCACTAAGCACGAATATGACGTCAGATTTTCTGCTGCACTCATCAAGCCCCCCCCTCAAGTGTCTTCACTCCTTCAGCCTCCTCCTCAATTTTTAATATTTTTGAAATATAGTTATTTTGATGATATTGGTGTTTTCATATGTTTCAAACCTACGGAGCACAAATTTAATGTCAGATTTTGTTTTGCACCTACCTGGCCTCTCCAGGGCCTCAGTCCCCTCCTCAATTTCTACTGTTTTTTAAACGGAACTACTTTTATAATATTGGTGTAGTTTTCAAGTGAACCGAACTACCCGAATGGAAATACAAACGTCAGATTTCGTTTTACTCGCACCCAGCCCCTCCGGAGCTTCTACAGGGGCCGGGTAAGTGTAAAACAAAATCTGACGCAACATTTGCGCTTGGGAGGTTCGAACGACACCAGTATCATAACGTCATTATGAGGGGGTAAATATGAAGGGAGGGGGTTGAAATTTCTTATGGGTACACCCCTTACAAATGTTTACAACGTACTTAAAAATGAGAAAAATCGGTTCACATGGGGCTGAGAAAATAATTTTTATTCCATTCCAGAAAAAGGGTGTTTTTCAAAAATGGGATGAGGGGGTCTGGAGATCTGAAACTTTCAATGCGGAAGTTCCTCGTTAAGTACCTTTACCTACCTAGTACCTACCTACCTAACATGCAAATATCAATCCAACAGCTCACGGAGCCCATTTCTAAAAATTACGTCACTTCGAGGGATTGTAGCGCCACCCCCTTGGGGCTAGGGAGTTGGTTGATAGATCATTCGATAGGTATTTGAGAGGGCATAAAATGATCACAAAGCTCATTCTACTCGAAAGTTGATATTTTAGAAGTTTTTAACGAAAATCTGATTTTGAAGGGGTGTGATCCACTGTGGGAGGGGTCGGGGGGATTTTAATATGTTGTTCACCACACTACTCTTGACAATATTCACAAAAAAATATTTGATCGGCATAACGAGTAGGTGATTCACCCATTTTTCCCCCCTATTTGACTGGACTATGAGACAACCACGAACGACAGTAACGCGCGCGAACGCTACGTAACTTCCCACGATAGCGCCGTGGACTATCATGCCCAACCCCCGGCAAATATGACGCGTGGTCAGTTTTTATTTTTTTTGACAATGTTGCACCAACTCAAACTCGTTGAAACTTTTATGGTATAATCTTGACTAAATAACGTATTTTAGGAAAAAAAATGGTGACTGTACCTCCGCAACTTCTTTACAAAATGGCCGCTCAAAATTTTCAAAACGCCACAATTTGGTGAAAAATGGTCCGAAAAATTTTGAAAAAATTTCAGGGGCTTCCCCTCACCCTTAAGAATCGATACAAAAAAACGCGAAATTTTTATCTACTTTTGGCGAAACACTGGAAAATAAAGTTTAAAAAACACATTTTGGCCCCTCCCCCCCTGAAAAAAAGGTCTGGGGGTCTGAAAATTTTTTGAGCGTATCTTCTCATCATGGGTAACCTTTGGTGTGAATTTCGTCGAAATCCATTTCTGGGCCCAAAACCGTACCTAATCCTCCTATACCCTTTCAACTTCTAAACAGAATTTTTCAACAAGTTTTGAATGATAAAAACAAGTTTTAAAAATGCATTGTTTTTTGCTGCAAAGGTTTTGGGCATTCAGATTTTGAACACTGCACAGACTTGACAAAACGAAGCAGATGGACCATCTGATCATTAATGGGTGTAGGTTGGCACTAAAACTACCTACTTTCTTCATCATTTGTGCTAAAATGTGTTTTGCAACAAAGCTAGAGCTTGCTATCGGAATTACCCCATATCGGAATTACCCCACTTTACCTTAGTGCATTTTTAGATTTTTAATAAATTTTTAACAATCTTTGTGAAAAAGATGCAAAAAATCCAAATTTCATTACGTCATTGACATAGAAATCTGAAATTTGGTGTGTACTCTATTTTTGATCCCTCCCTCTGAATCGATTGGAAGTAATTTCGAATCGGTTTGAATAGTTCTGTAACCTCCAGCAGATTTCTGGAACTAGTAACCGGTCTATTAGCGAGAGTTTAGCAATTTAGAAAATTTGACATTTTTCAGGGCAAATGGGATTTTCAAGGAAATACCCCATCACCCCCTCCCCTCACCTAAAGCACCACAACCCGCAGACAAAATTTTGAACTGGGCAAAACAAATAAAAATACATTACCTGACTACATTTCAAAGACTGAATTTCAATCTCAAATTTCCGGCAAATGTTTCAAAATTCGAAAGTTTATTTCTCATCCAAAACTCAAAATTAGATCAAACTGAAGTAGTAAGTTGAAATTTTATTTATCATGTTTAGATATCTTGCCCTTTCAAAGACTTGCATTTGTTGAAAACACTCCAAAAGTAATCAAAAATCCACTTTTTTGTTACTAGAAAGGGACGAGGAAGAGTTGAGGAGTCGAAACTCCCAAAACGTGCCAAATTTCAGCCTCCGATAAATTCGGAGAGGTTTCAGCGATGAGAGAAAATCAAAATCCAATCCATAGGGAGGAGGTTTGGTTAAATCACCCATTCTTTTGTAGCTGTGAAGAGGTGGGAGGGGCTTGAAAAGTCAAAACCCTCATACAAGCACATCCAGGACACCTCTCCGAAATTATAGGTAAAAAATGAAAATTGAAAGAATACCAGACATGAGTAAATAAAATGAATGAAAATGGTCTTCTGGGGTCCAAAAGGGATTTCGTGAGTGGTCCACTCCTTATCCCATAATCATGATACAAAAAGTAAGCCTCAAAATTTTTTGTTCTAAGAGAGAATCAGGCTAAAAAAGGCATGAACCAAATTTCAGATTTTCAACTTCACAATATGTACATTCGTAAATTACGATTTTTTTTCATTTTTTCCAAAAACCTCACTGCAAAAGTTTTAAAATTTGAACCGACAGAATCGAATTTTGATAATTTGTTCCCAAATGGATCGAAAGGGCTACAAATCCAGCGAATTTAAACTTGAAAGCGGTGAATTAAAATTTTTTATGGCAAATACATACTTTCCAAAAGTGAAGAACACAAAAAATTGTTGGAGGCTTCAGAACGCCTCGAAACCACCTCCAATCAATTTGGAAGATCAATAATAGATAACAAACCAAATTTGAGCTTTCTATCTCAGATTGATCAAATTTTGAGTTTTTCGTAAAAAAAAGGAGCCTTTGAATTTTCAAAAATTCATCGAAAATCGCGATATGAAATTCACTGCCTTAAACTTAATTTGGTAATGTATTTTTGAATGTTTTTTTGAGTTTTTTTCAATTAAAAATGTTTCGTTCCTTAATTACCTCTCCATATACTCACCTACCTACTCATGAAGGAACAAAAAAAAAAAAAAAAAAAACGAAATCGACGACTGAATGCCTGAAACATTTCTTTTCACAGCTACCTTCATTTCGCGACCGAATCCAATAGTAAAACGACCGAAACGAACTCAAAAATCCCAATAATTACGTGTGCAGCTTATTTCTTTTTTTTTTTCAAAAAGAGTTGTAAAGTGCGGGTAAGTAATTTTCGATTGAAGCAGACGAATAAGTAGTAAAAAAAAAAAAATGGCAAACTTTTTGTAATTTATTTTCGCCATAAAACAAAATGTTAATTACAAAAGGTAAAAAGTTTTCGAATTTGTATACGATTCGTTTCTCGACGTGAACTTGGCTTCTCGTATTAATAAAAATACCTCGCCAAAGCGAATATATTGAAGAATAAATTAGCTAATTTACATCGTAAATTTCTTTTTCACTTCTAAGCCGCGCGGTATAAGCCGATGATGGTATATTTGTAAAATAATATTTTTCTTTAATTTACACGACGACGAGTGCTGCGACGACTACGACAACGACAACGTGAAAAATAAAACCAAAAAGGAACAGGAGAAAAAAAAAAGAAAAAGAAAATTTACAACGATACAAGTTGAAAATTACCTTTTTGTCCTTGTATTCCTTCTTGCCCCTGAGCACCGACATCTCCTCTGTCTCCTTTCTCTCCGGCAGGACCGATTTCTCCTCTTTCGCCTGGTACACCCTGTATAAGTAAATGTATTCAAAAATGCAGTGTTTTATTAGCAACGTACCGCTCTAATGCTAACTCTGGAGTAAATTTCATTAGAGGTATCCAAAGCAGCAATCCCTTTTCTGGTTTCAAACGTGTAGGTATCTTTTCTCATTCGATACAAACGACGTGGTGCGTATTAATGGAACAAGGCCAAAAATTAATTTGCGAATTAAGTATTAACTCTTTTTCCGTCCGAATAAGGTAGCCCCTTTTACGAATGAATTAGTAAGATTTACCAACGCGGGTGAAACCGTTCATAATTCTACTCAAATCATCGTAGTTTGGTAATTTTGTGCCCAAAATATTAGCTAAAGGTGGAAAGAAAGAAGGAGGTTTCGTCGCAAAAATTCCTGGGATTTTTCTTTATCAATTTTTATTATTTTTTTGAGAAGTATTCGGAGGTACCTGAATAGAGATTGAGCCCATTTTGAGCAAATTTCTAAGGTTTTTTTGAACAATTAGTCAATTTTGAAACAAAAAATTTATCTTTTTCAGAATGGAAGATTTTTTAAGAAGTTCTGCAATTTCGGGTGAATTTTTACATAACTGAAGGATTTTTTTTTGACTTCAAATATGTACATACCTAGTTAAATATTAAAGACAAAAATAATATTCATCAATTACCGGATATCCTGTTAATCCTTGTTTTCCTTCAATTCCTGGGGGTCCAGGAGGTCCAGTTACATTACACAAGCATGTCGCTCCCTGAAAAAAAAAAAAAAAAAGATATCAGAATCAAATTAAACCCTTTGCAACTTCCTTTAAAAAAAACCATTCATGGTTCACCACAAAATATCAAAAAAAAAAAAAAAAAAAACTCACCCCTTCAGTCGTACCAGGCAGTCCAGGAGGTCCTATTTCACCCGGAAGTCCAGGAGGACCTCGAATAGATTCACCAGGAGGTCCCTGTAAAATAAACGTTAAAATTAACTTCCAGATTTAAACCAAAATTAGATATTCAAGGCCTCGATGAAGTAGGCGTAAGAAAAGTCTAAGGGTAATAAAAGACAACTAAACCGCCTCTCACTTACCCTATCTCCTTTTTCTCCTTTCAACGCAGGCGGAAGAAGAGGAACTGTGAAATGACATAAAAAAGTGTTAATTTTGTGCTCGGTAACGGTGAAAAATATAGTATAATTTAATTAAGTATTTTTCATATAACGCCACCAACGCTATATAGCCTATATAGCGACAGCGAACCAGCCACCAGGCGTCATGTATTTCCATTACACTGCCCTCGGCTGTGCAAATTTAACGCGGGCTAGGTCTCGGGCTTGTTAAAGTGTAAAATTCTTCCGCTTCTTGTAAACATTTATGTTACTTTTTGCAAAATAAACAAATGGTAGTTTGATATTAGCTAGTAACGCAACTTTTGCCCGGTTTATTTTGCTTTTTCTTTATTGTGTATTAAATGCTATCTGCGCGGCGAAATTAATAATTAAAGATACATCTACCATTCTACCTACCAGTTGCTTTCTATTATTGGTATGGCTATGGCTGCGAAATCTTTCTCTACATAAGTTCGTAGCAGAGGTTTTGTGTGTTGCGGTGGAAGTAGGTAGGTATTATCTTAGACGAGTAAAATAGGGCAAAATGCATATTTATAGCATTTTGAATTGTTTAAGGTACCGGAAGCAACGTAAATTGGAGTGGATGAATATATCTACAGACTCATTATGGGTTAGAGGAGAGACTAATAACTAGGTACTATAAATGGGTACGAGAAATTTGAGGTGAGCCTTATTCAAGTCTCATACTTTCATTCATTTTGACTGAAAAATAATATCTTGAAAATATGTAGTATCTGCTCGAAAAGCTCAAAGAATTTAATCTTAACCCGGGCTCCACCCTCACCCCTCCTCACATTTTTTTCTTTTTTTCAGCATTAAATTTAGTGAGGACTCAAAGACGGAGGAGGAGTCGAGACCTCAAAATTGAGGCCAAAATTGAAAAAAAATAATCATTTTGCACAAATTTTGATCTCCTCGATTGCGGAAAAATTTCTTCTCAAAAAATTGAGGGAAAGGACGAGTCAACGAGCTCTAAAGGAAGGAGAGAATGAAAAAATCAGACTATCGAAAAAAATGATGTGTTTTTATAGACACTGATGCCGATTCTGAATACTTGCTTGATTCCAAAATGAAAACTTAGCTCTTCAGAGAAACCAGAATTTGTAAACCATATTGCATTTTTCAGAATTTTAGCGGTTCGGTTTTAGTTTTGAGGGTGAGCAGTTGTCAGAACCCAAGTCAACGTATCAGATAGCCAAGATTTGGTGCCTCCTTGCACAACCCTCAATATTAAAAAAAAAATGATAACCAAATGAAATATTTTTAAAAAACTTAAACACGAAAATTCCTTCAAGAATTTTCAATTTATGCATCATGGTTTTCCTTCTAAATGATCTCATTTTCAAAACAAATTCTTCTCTCAATAAGTCTTATTTTTGAAAGAGAAACTCCATTTCTTGGCTCTTTTATTTTTGAAAAATTCTTTCATTTAATATTATGTGTTCTCATTTTTCCAACTGTAGGGGGGGGGAGGCTTCGTGTAGGAGGTTCAACATTTTTTGTGGACATAACTCGAAGAGTAGAGGGAGTATTTTTTCTTTTTGAAAGCATTGGAGGAAAAATTAGGTACTATAGGTACCTACTTAAATTTTTGAACAATTTCATAATTTTATCATTTCCTTTCTTTCCATAATTTTTCCAACATTTAGGTGGGGGGGGGATTTGTAATGGGAAGGGAGACTAACATTGCTTGGAAGACCTAAAACGACTTTTCTTGAAAGGAGTTTTCTTTTTTTCAAAAAAGAAAAGAAATTCTGTTGCAAAATCAGAGAGCTTTCAATGAATACGTTTTTTTAATTTGCATTTTTTTTTGGTTCATTGTTTCATTTTTTGTGAGGGAAGGGGATGGAAAAATTAATTTTTTCATTGATTTGAAGGAACAAAAAGAAAAGCAATCTGTAAAAAATTTCGGCATATTTTTTGATAAACTCCAAAAACCTCGGAAGAAGCAGAAGAATAACACTCTGGGAGGCATATGCCCCAATAACACTGCTTGGAAGACCAAATCGTTTTTTGTTTCATTTTTTGTGAGGGGAGCGGGGAGGAAAAATACAAAAATTTCGGCATACCTATTTTCTGATCAAATCCAAAAACTTAGGAAGAGGCAGGAGAATAACACTCTGGCGGGCATATGCCCCACTAACATTGCTTGGAAGATCAAATCGTTTTTTGTTTCGTTTTTTGTGAGGGGAGCGGGGAGGAAAAATACAAAAATTTCGGCATACCTATTTTCCATTAAAATCTAAAAACTTAGGAAGAGGCAGGAGAATAACACTCTGGGAGGCATATGCCCCAATAACATTGCTTGGAAGACCAAATGGTTTTTTGTTTCATTCTTTGTGAGGGGAGCGGGGAGGAAAAATACAAAAATTTCGGCATATTTTCTGATAAAATCTAAAAACGTAGGAAGAGGCAGGAGAATAACACTCTGAGGGGGCATATGCCCCATCAACATTACTTGGAATATCAAAAACAACTTTTCTTGAAGTTTTTTTTTGTTTTTCTAAGTAAACAAATTCTGTTACAAAATTAGAGAGCTTTCAATGAATAAGTGTCTTTAATTTGCATTTTTTGTGAAGAAAGGGGGAGGGAAAATGAAAAAAATTCAGTATATTTTCTGATAAAATCCAAAAACCTCGGAAGAGGCCGGAGAATAATACTCTGGGGGGGGGGGCATATGCCCCAAAATTTATGAAAACTGTGAAGAAATTACCTAATTAGACCTAAAGTTATTTATCTAAGTACCTATCCATCATTTTTTTTTTTTTTTTTTTTTTAATAAGTAATGAAGAATTGAAAATTAGAATTCAATTCAGTGTCAAACATTTTGCTTTTACGTTGGCTTTTCAGCTCTGAAATTAGATACATGTTTTTGACCGTGAAAAAAAGATCTTCAAAGGTTCTAGCCTTAGAAGAGTTATGAGAAGAGGTTGTGCATCTCAAAAATTTTAAAATCACGAAAATTTTTCCAATTCAGAAATCTTGATGGGTCAATTTTTCTGATTTATGAACCTGCAAAATTTTTTTTACAAGTTTCCAAGTCTTACTCTTCCAAATAAAAAAGAGTTTCCTAAGCAAAAAATAATAACATTTCATGCTCCTAAAAATTGAAACTCTTCGTTACAAATAGTTTATGAAGTCGAGCTTTCAAAATTTTGCCTAAAATAACCCCAAACAACAAATTTTCTATTGAAAAATGGTAGGAAATTTTAGGCTCTATAATTTTATTTGCCTTCATTTTTTTCCCATAGCATCCTTAATTTTTGCTCAAGAATAAATTTTCTTGAAATAAAAAATTTGAGATTTTAAAGAAATGATTCATTGCAAAAAAATGTATATTTTTTTTAGAGAAAACAAGGTTCACAACAAAAAAATTAAGAGAAGCACAGTTATTGAACATCCAAATCAAATAGCTCGATAATCTCGGTGGAACATAAAAATCATTTCAAAATGAACTTTTCAAAAAAAAATCTCCACCATTCGAACCCTTAATGAAAAAAAATTCAAGTAAGAACGATTCATTCAACAAGTCACCAACAAACCATAGCATCCCTATTTCTACAATTCTTGGCATTAAAAACCTTGACACAGATTAAAAAGCTTCGACGAGAAACATTTCGAGCCCATAATTACTCTTATTACCTTCTATAATAGAAAACAACTGCACACTACTCATCAATATATACTCGTACGTATGCACTTCAACAATACTTTTGTGCGCCTGCAAAAAAAAAAAGAGGAAAAAAATACAACCATACTAACCATCGTTTCCGTTCGGCTTAGGCGGAGGTGGCGGGAACGGAGGAGGTGATAAATCTGAATCGGTCTTGGAAACAGTATCAAACGTATTACCAGGAAATTCCACCGATGTACCGGATCCATCTTCTTCATGCTGTAAAATCAAAGTTATTTGTTAAAGCACAGGCAAGCATTCGCAACGTTTCCGAACAAGCATTTTCTTTCAAACACAGAAAAGATAAAAGTAAAGTTCACCAAAAAAGAATGCCATTTATCATTTGATACCCCCGCAAAAGCGTGTTTCCAATTTAAAAGAGGAAATTTATAAGAAATTGCCCATCTGGCGAGATTTCCCACTAACTAATGATATCAACGATTGCTGTATTGAATAAGTATTGGCAGCGATGCAACAATTTGCCAAAAAAAATTCTTCTCGATAATGCATTTAGATATTCTAGAGTATACTATCGGGTCACTGGCGTTTAGAAAATTGCGCCAATTTCGTCGAACCGCACATTCCCATTCGAGTATACGAGTATAATATAACGAAGTGATAGTCAAGTTATAGTGTACTCGTATACCATGCAGCATGTGAACTGACGACGAGATGACGATGAATCGTAATTTTACATAAATAAAACTATCCGATGTGGTAATACATATGCCATAAATCACTCGACAAAATCGATACATACTCTTTATGTTATTAAAATTACTTTTCCGGTCGACGGACTGCATTTATATTGGTGAAAGCATCGCTGCGCTAGCTTTAGCTGTGTAGCGAGAGAGCGAGATATCAACCTTTCATCGATACATTAACTTAAATATTCTAATAGACAGCAACCGTATGCATCAGCAAGTGAGATATATAAATCAAGCTCCGTATAAGTACATATTGTATAGATATGCGTGTTTGGTTAGTAAGCTGTTTCAGAACGTTTTTAGAGCGTGGACTGAAATTTTAGATCGACTGCATTCGTAATAGGCTACGTCATTTCTTGGAGATGGGTATAAGTACATATATGAATGCGGAAAATTTATAAATTAAGTACGAGACTGGTAGAGGCTTCAAGATGAAGTCAAAAAGAACTGAATTATGCTCAGTGAGTGAATTTTTTTCAATGTTGCTCAAAAATTTCAACTTTAATGCTCATACAGAATTTGTGGTTCGCAGGCTCCGATTACAAACGTTGCTCTCTATCTTGGTTAGAAATTAACGTGCAAAACAAAAAATCAGAAAAATATATACACAAAGGTGCATTATTTGAACTTGATTTTTAATGAAAATCTCAAAATTTTTTTTTTTTTTTTTTTTTGGGTGTTTATAATTACACGATTATTACACCCGTGGCTAGAAGGGTTTAGATTTGGTTTATTAGGTTGGTGCTTTTAAGTAGGGTTATGAATTTTTGGATTTCAGAAGGGTTATCTGGAATGGTCATTGAATTTGGGTCTATTTGGAGAGATAGTCTTGTTTGCTGTAGTTTAGGACAGGTGAATAGTAAATGTTGGATGGATATAGGTTCATTTTCACAGAATTGACAAGGGGGTTTCGGAATTTTTTGATAGAGATGATTGTGTGTGATTTTAGAGTGACCTATTCTTAGACGGGTTATAATTATTTCTTCTCTCCTGTTTAGGTGATCAAGATTTTTCCAGGGGTAGATTGTTTAGTCTTAGGCATAGCCTAATTTTAGTTCCTTTCAGTACGAGGTTGAGCAAATATTCATACATGGATTCAAAATTTAAAATGAGAAAAGGAACCTTTAGAAAGAGCATATGTCTGAAACCCCATAGCAAAACTTTCATCCACATTTTATTTTTTAATTTTCAGCGAATTTGTGAAAATTAAAAATTAGCCATTTTCGTAAGTTTATGTTTTTTTTTTTTTTTTTTTTTTTTTTGGCAATATGGGTAGGTAAAGTATCTATCCATGCATTTAAAATTAGTCCTAAGACTAATATGTACCTACATAGGTATGCACTTTCCCGAACCGAGTTTCACATTTTTAAGTCATTCTGGAGCATTCACTGCGATTTTCAGTTCCTCCAGAATTATAGAATTACGCCACAAAGCGTGGGAATTTATTTGAACAGCTTTAAAAAAATCGAGTTGTGGCCTGTTTACTGTTTAGAGATTATATTTACATTTTGAGTCGATTTCTAGAAATCAAAAATTGCGCTGGAGGCTCTAGAATGGCTCAAAATGACTCAAATTTGGAAGCGGGGTTGATTTTTAAATAAGATACAGCCATTCGTGCAATTTTCAACTACGAACAGAATATTTTTGATTTTTTTAATTTTTATTTTCTCCTCATAAATATGCCAGTCAGAAAAAACACATTAGAGGTCACTCGTTCAATGGGCTGGGAATGGTCCAAAACTCGATTTGTTCCCCTCAAATTAATCTCCATATCTGTTGGAAAAATTCTAAAATTCTGGAGAAACCGAAAATCGCACTAGAGGCTCCAGAATGACCGAAAATGGTATAATTCAGATTGAGAGAGTTGATATTAGTAATTTCAGAACTGATTTCAATCATTTTGACATGAATATTTTTTTTGCACCGGGGCTGGGGATCATTATTTTGCGTTAACTTTGACCTGCGTCACGTTGACTTTTCAGAATTTGTGAAAAAAATTCAGTCATTTTTCTGACATTAGTATGTCACATTTTTTAAAAAATCTCAAGAAATTCTAAATATTAAGTCAAATTTTTGAAAGCTTGGAAAAATTAGATCCATCAAAAATACTTTTAAAAAGCAAAATTACCGCCAACCAAAAAAAAAAAACTTGCAAAAAGAATTGTTAACAAAAATTTGTTCATTAAGTAACTTTAATGAAAAAATTCATGATATCAAAACATCGCCAAGCAATTTTCATTCAGCAGTTGTGATCAGGAATTGATATGGAATTTCAAATTAATTTGGTACTTACTGAAATAAAATATCCATAAGTTTGAGAACTGAATTGAAAAACCGGACCGATAAATTCCGCCGGCGCTTGGCCCGGTTTTTCAATTCAGTTCTCAAACTTATGGATATTTTATTTCAGTAAGTACCAAATTAATTTGAAATTCCATATCAATTCCTGATCACAACTGCTGAATGAAAATTGCTTGGCGATGTTTTGATATCATGAATTTTTTCATTAAAGTTACTTAATGAACAAATTTTTGTTAACAATTCTTTTTGCAAGTTTTTTTTTTTTGGTTGGCGGTAATTTTGCTTTTTAAAAGTATTTTTGATGGATATCACGACTTTTTTTTTAATGTGTACATATTGTAAATTGTTAATGCGAATCTGGGTACATACTCCAAGAAGTTGAGAATATCAGATTTTTGTTGACAATTCTTTTTGTTTTTTTGTAGGTAAGTTTTTTTTTTTGGTTGGCGGAATTTTTGCTTTTTAAAAGTATTTTCGATTGATATCACCACTTTTTTTTTTTTTTTTAAATAATGTACATTATTACCTATAAATTATTAATGGGAATTCGGGTACACCAACAATTTTAGAATAATTTGTTGATTAAATCACAAAGTTTCTCACACTAGAAGAACACTACCGAACTGATATGAGTCAAATTTCGTACAGTGATTTAAATTAGGGTATTATTTCAAAATATAACGTTAGTTTTTTAAAAAAATCATTTTTGACTCCCTTTTTCACAATTTGAAAATTGCTTTCCCCCATAAAACCCCCCAAAAATGAAAATTTCTCGTTGTACCGTAGAAAAGGGTCATCTACATTATATTCGCTATCATTTTGCAAAATTTCAAGCAAATCGGTTCATTTGGAGAAGCTGTAGCCTTGTCAACGGAAATTTAAGCATGAAATTTCATGAATATTTCCATTTTTCACCCTCAACCACCCTAAAAATGAAAATTGTTTGCTGTACCATAAAAAAGGGTCATCTGCATCACATTTAATACAACTGTGCCAAATTTCAAGCAAATCGGTTCATTTGGAGAAGCTGTAGCCTTGTCAACGGAAATTTTCATGAATTTTCATGCTGAAATTTCCGTTGACAAGGCTACAGCCTCTCTTAATGAACCGATTTGCTTGAGATTTTGCACATTGATAGTGAATATGATGTAGATTACCCTTTTTTATGATACAGCTAACAATTTTCATTTTTTGGGTGGTTTAGGATGAAAAATGGAAATAGTCATCACGAAATTTCATGCTTAAATTTCCGTTGACAAGGCTACAGCCTTTCCAAATGAACCGATTTGCTTGAAATTTTGCACAATGATGGCGAATATAATGTAGATGACCCTTTTCTACGGTACCGCGAAAAATTTTCATTTTGGGGGTGTTTTAGGGGGGAAAGAAATTTTAAAGTTGAGAAAAAGGGCGTCAAAAATAATTTTTTTTCAAAACTGACGTTGTATCTAAAAATAACTCATTAATTTACACCAGTGTACGAAATTTGACTTGAATTGGTTCAGTAGTTTTCTCTTGACACGAAGATTAGTGATTTCAAAAATTACCCCAAAATGCTAACTTTGGGTATTCCAATCTACATCATTTTTTACCGTAGAAAGTTTGTAAGCATACCAAATTAAAGCTCTCGTTGATGCCAACAACATATCAAAAAATCAGATTCGTGCGTGTTTTTATTCGCGAGAAATTCATCATCAAAAATACGCTTAGTTGTTCAGGGAATATAAGCAGTAAGTGGCCGGACTGTCATCACGTTTGGTATTATCGGTTTTTGTTTTTTTTGTGTTCGTTTTTTTTTCTTGCTTGGCGGGGCAGTCCGACCGGACTGCTTGATCATGATTTTTTTATTTAAGTATGTCAGATGTGACCTTGAGAGTCCAGACAGACAGGCCAATAACCTTAAGAGGCCATACAGGAATACAGATGGTATTGAGAGTTCAGACAAACAAGTTGATGACCTTAAGAAGCCAGACAGAAGGGCAGACAGACCACCTTGGGCACCCAGACAAATACTCAGATAACCTCAGAGAGCCAGACAGGCACCCAGACGACTATGAGGTGCTAGACTGCAGGCAGATCAAGTGACCATGAGAGTCCGAACATACGGGTCAATGACCTTATAAGAAGCTAGACAAGCAGACAGATGACATTGAACAGCCAAACAGGCACTCAGACACCCTCGAAAGGCCAGACAGGCAGACAGGAAACCTTTGGGAAGTCATTTTGAGGAGTCAATGACCTCAACAGGCCAGACAGATAGGTTACTGACCTGAAGAAGCCAGCCAAGCACACAGATGACCCTGAGAGACCATACTGACGCGTCATTCGATGACATTAAGAAGCCAGAAAGGTAGACAGATGATCACGTGAAAGGCTAGACATGCGGGTCAATGACCTGATGAGGTCAGACAAGCAGACGGACGACCTTGAACATCCAGACAGACACTCAGACAACCGTGAGAGGTCAGGCAGGAATACAGACAACGAATGCCAATATCTTGAGGTTAATCAGATTGGTTTAATCACCTTAATAAACCAGAAATGTTACCATGAGGAGTTATTCAGGTAGGTCAATGACCTTCTGAAGGCAGTCAGATGGGTCAATGACCTTTAGAGGTCAGACAGACAGACGGGCATACAACAACGAAAGGCTGAACAGTTAGGTCATTAACCTTATGAGGGTAGACAAGCAGACAGACCACATTGGACAGCTAGACGGGCGCTCAGACAACCTCGAAAGGCCAGACAGGAATACAAACGACCTTGAGAGAGCAAACAGATGGGTCAACGACCTTGAAAGGTCAGACAGACGACCATGAAAATCTAGACAGTTAGGCCAATGACCTTTAGAGGCCAAACAGACAGACAGACAGATAGACATACGACCATTACAGGCTAAATAGTTAGATCAATAACCTTAAGAAGGTAGTCAAGCAGACAGATGACCTTGGACAGCTAGACGGGCACTCAGACAACCTCGAGTGGCCAGATTGGAATACAAACGACTTTGAGAGAACAAACAGATGGGTCAATGACCTTAAGAGGCCAGACAGATGACCATGAAAATCTAGACAGGTCGGTCAATGACCTTCGACGGCCAGACAGACATTCAGACAACCTCGAAAACCCAGTTAATATTACAGACGACCATGAGAGGGCAGAGAGACCGCTCAATGACCTTAATTTGTCCATCTTTTAACATCTTATGAAAAATTGCGTTTTTATGAGAAATTCTTGATACAAACTTTTAAAAAATGAGCAATTTCTCACATTTCAATGTTACATTTTTTCAAAAAAAGCATAATTAATTAATTATATTGCGAAAAATGGCCAACTTTTCGCCGAAAATAAAAAAATAAATTTGGACAGCTGAAATTTCAAATCAGTGACGGGCACCTCGAGAGGTTTTCTTTGCCAGGTATGAAAAGCGCATTTTTGAATTTGAACCAACTGAAATCCAAATTAGTTTTTTAATTACCTGATGCATCACTTTTTTTTTAAATTTAGAAAATGAAGAAGCACCATCGTAATTTTTTAATTTTTAATTTTATCATTCAAAATGAACTCTTGCCTCTTTTCTCTTTCTTTTTTTCTCTCTTATCACCATCTTCGTAGAAAGTATGTAATTTTCAAAGACCTGAAATTTTTCGCCGATTTTTTTCTGAAAATATTTCAAGACTGCCTTCTCTTCCTTATAGAGTAACTGTCAAGCTCTAGTTTCAGGATTTTTCCACCAATTTTTCACTATTTAGATCTGATAAACTTTTTTTCTCAGCTTAATCGAGCATTTAAAAAAACCGCAGCTCAATTACTCCTTCGTCCCTCCTCCTTTCCTGGGCCTACCAACTACTTCAGCCTCCGCAATATACACAAGGCAATTCCAAGAGATGAAATTACATCATTTCCACCGAAACAATTGAAGTCATCTTTTCATTAAAAAAAACTTTAAACCGTAGACTATCATTGTTCCCACATTTTTTGAAATTCATTTTAAAAAGTATATAGCAACTCATCTCACCTGTTGCGAGAGAAACCTAGCTAACTCGAAAATAAACCGTCGAATGTAAAGTTTACCTTTGAAATACTCCTTTGGCAAACGTAAAGGATAATTTTATCTTGCTTGTGTAGGCGATTCGAGCCAGGGAACGCATCAATAATTAAGAGCTGTTCCATTTTCGACACTTTAATATGAATATTTCATCTCATAGTATCACATCAGATTTACAACGACACAAACTCGTAAACATGCATTACTTACACCTCGCTGTCAAAAACAAGTACCTATACATAGCTTTCAGTTCATGCGCTAGTTTCTATGTACCTAGGTACCTATGTAGGTATGAGTAAGCATGTACCTAAAGGTGTGAAAAATACGCTTTCGACATTCGACTAGCTGACTTCACGAATCGAATAAAATACTAGGTAAATCGTCATCGTTTTTGACACAGTAAAACAGGAGCGAGTGTACACTTCTACACGACGACAAAGAATAAGAAACTGTAGGATAAGTAAGTAGAAATAGGTACCGGAGTAAGAAGTCTAAGTACATAGTACTACGTAGGTATTCGAGTACGCAGGATAAACGAATTACCAGAATTACGTAGTTAGCAAAGCAAAAGGACTTCTCTCTTATATTTAATCCTTGTGTAATGACGAATCGTTATAAAGAACTGAAGCGAGAAACGTACTCAGAGAGTAAGCAAGCCGGCAAACGTCGAACTTGTATTCTCCTCTGATTACATTTCAAAGCTTAACAAATATTTGTAACGGAGCGAAAATTTGACGACGGGAATAAATACGCTACTTTATATTATAAAGACATTATTACGTATAAATCAACTTTCGTCGAACAATTCGAATAATAAAATCCGCGCTTTATAAACTTTTACAATAAACTACACCTGTCCAATTATTTTGTCTTCGTAAATCCAGCCCCTTTTCTCTGCGGTCTACCCGAAAATCTTTCTGATAGTTTGTAAAAGAGCGAGCGTGTTTCATAGTTGAATGACCTAAATTTAAAGAAGAAAAACGACAATCCTTCAGAAAGCCCCTAAACGTATAAAAGCTTTTCAAACTATACACAGAGAGCCTGTGAGAAAAGTTTGTATCTGTGTAGTTGGAAAACAGTTATCGTACCGGTCACCAACGTTTAGCAAACCATTTTTTCCCCTCATCTTCTCGTTTTGTGGTTCTCTATAACTAGATAAGCCTTTAACTGTTCTAATGAATTTTTCTCACTTAAATTCACTCGACGAATTTTCTTCTTCGATGCCGCGGGTCGTTTCATTTTCGCATTAAAAAACATCCCTATTACGAAGGTACCTATTATTCGATCTTTTTTGAGTGAATTCGCGTTGCCCGGATTTTTTCAATATAGTTGAGAGCTTATGTGGGCTTTAATGTAGGAAAAGGTTCATATTTATTCAAAGAGAGAGGGAGGCCAATGGAATATTAAATAAAATAAAAATACTTAATTCAGATTTTATAGTTGAGAAAAATCAATTGATTTCATGTCTTTCGATCGCACCATCTGAGAGAAAATTTCAGCCTTGAAGATTTTCCTGAAGGGGAGATAGATACATGAGCATTTCCTCGAAGAAAGAGCAGTTTTAGAAAAACCTGGGGTTTTTCGTTCTTTATTGTGCTCAACCTGCATCGAGCATAATTCTAGAAAATTGGTCCATGTCTACAAAATAGTACCAATTTTGAAATTCTCTTTTGACCTAGGTATGCTTTTGCTGTCAAAATCCTAAACACCGACATGGGAAGTACCTATCCCATCTGGCACAAAAATTGTTTATCTGGACGAAAAGGAATCAAAAGAGGATCCCAAAATACACCATGACCCAAAATTTCAGATGTTCAAATTCTTGTTTTGATTTTAGAGAATTTTGAAAAATTCAAATTTGAGCCGAAAATGAAAAAAATTAAGTAAGAAAATCATCAAACCGACCTAGAAAGCTGAAAAAAATTTGGTTTATACCCTTTTTTCGACCTTCTGAGTCGATTGGTGACAGCTGTTTTGAATAGTGATGGGATATTATCGATATTGTCAAAATATCAAGGCCCTCATATCGGTTTCTATTCCATTATTCTTTGCCTTTTCAGTATCTAGCTAATAGCTACCTATTCGGTGTTTTGAAGTAATGATGACAAAGATGATGATGCAAAGTCAACATTTCACCATACTACTGATATGGGCATAAATTTCAAAAATTTTCCGATACATCAGATATCAGATTTTTCATAAACACCACTAGTTTTGAACCATTCTAAGGCCCCCAAGGGATTTCAGGCTTTTTTAGTTTTTGAAAAAAAAACTGCTGTAAATAAGGTGAAAATGAAATTCAACATCTAAAAACTCAGATTTATCATCTTTGCGATCCTTTGATAGATTTAGGCATATATTTAAACAAAAAATGACCTCTCAGTCCAACTTAGGGTAAGTATGATCTACACTACAACTGCCAGTCCCAGAAGTAGAGAAGACAAATTCTAAGAGAAGACGAGAAGTTTGGAGCATCCATGTAACCAAGGCCAGTAACTCATTTTTGGCAAGATGGAAGCTGAGGATAAGGTTAAGACCATTTATGGTAACACCTTGGCTGCTTGGCATGTGCCCAGCATCAAAGCTGCAACCTGAATGGGCCACAACATCAAGCTGTTTCAGGAAGTAGGGGAGAAGAGAAAACAATTGGGAAAATATCTCTGAAGCAGCAACAGGAAGAGCAGTGAACCTTGCAAACCCCAATATGCAAGAGCCATAAATACTGCTGCTAGTGCTAGGCACAAATCCTGTACAACAGTGAAAATTTGGAGCTATACCCGAACTTTGGGAAAGTCGGCTTAGTGACGCAGAGGGCAGTCTGGCAGTCCCCTCATCAAGCTATACTTCCTTGGGCTAGAAACCCATGGAAGCAAAAAAACAACTACTTGAGAAAACAACAAAAAGAAGAAACTGGCCTGAAAATCAAGGAATCTTGTTCGGTAGAAGGCAAAAATGAAAAAGCCCATGCTATGGATTCCTGAGAGTAAGCAGGGCAATAAACTGAGCCATCCCTCCAAGAAAAGTCAGAGCCGAAACTCGAATAAGAATCTACAATATGCTGACAAGACCAATGCTGCTATATGGAGGCAAAACATAGACAATGAGAAAGGATGTAAAAAGCAAAGTAAGTGCAGCAGAAATGAGATTCATATGAGCTACGGCAGGATATATGAGACATAATAGGAAAAGGAATGAAGACATCCTGATGGGAGCTAGGAGCAGAGCCAATCATTGGATGGGTGAAAGATTACAGAAAGAAATGGCAATGACACGCTGATAGAATGTCTGACTGAGTGATGCTTGGAAACTTACCATGGTAACTTACCCGAGAACTTACGGGTAAGTTACTGGTAAGTTACCATGACATAAATTAGGCTACTATAAGTTACTGCGGTAATTTATAAATTTTCGATAGAAATGTTGACAAGGGCAATTTTGGACGTTTGCATGTGCTCCTACAGCTGTTTAGATACAAGTTACAATTTTTCAATATGTAAATAGGTAGGTAGGTCTAGATACCTACCTATTACAAATCTTCAAAAGTTGTGTTTTTTCTTCTTTTTGAAATTTGAATGCTGTGTCTGTGTGGTTTGTACTTGAACTTGAGAAACAATTGATGTTGAGACAATGTGATTTCTTTGCCTACCTAATTTAGTTCTTGAATTTGCCTGTTTAGCCTTTAGGTTTTCTTTGTGAGGAGTTCATGAAAAACTGTGGTTTGAAATTCAAATTTCAGTATCTCACAATCTCACATCATGATTCATGACTGATTTTAATTTACTTTTTAAATTGAAAAGTTTCCGCATCCACAGCTACTTATCAAATTTTGCTGAGGTTTTTCAAGGTGAAAAAATTGCTAAAGAAATGAAGGAATAGACCCGTTCGCGTACAAGTGTTGTGTGAATGTAGTGGGATGTCTAAGCATTGTTTTTCTTATGCAAAAGTTGTCCCGGTGAACCCGGTGAACCGGCACAACAAAAGAAAAAAACCCTTCGACTACGAAATATTAGTTAAATTCACGCCGTACCCGTACACTTATTAAAACCGAATATCTCACCATGAACCGGTCTTCATTTTCAAATGTGAAGGAATTTTTAAAAAAAATTGAGAAATCATCAATAATAATTTTTTTTTGAAAATTATTGTTGGAGTGCGCTGTTATTAGGAATGTTTTGAAGTATGAGTAGGAGGGGCAGAAATTTTCGTTCTGCCTTAGCCCAAATGAGCAGAATTGGGAAATTGGGAAATCTGCTCAAGTCCCTAGCCATTTCTCTTAGTTGTTGGAAGTTTTGGATGAATTTAAGGTAACCATCATCTCTGATCTTCTGAACCATTTTGGTGAAACTTTATAAAGTTACTTAAATTACCAGTACTAACCATCACTGTAGCCTGACAAACAGTCTCCTCAAAAAGTCAAAGAATACACTACAACTGCCAGGAGGAGCAGAGGAAGGCCAAAGAAGAAAACTTGATGAGTGATGACACATCGCTCAGCGAGCAATTCGTCTACAGTTTCCCAGATGGGATGAACAGCTCACTGGGTCAAAGTTCAATGATGATGATGATTTTAAAAAATTCAAAGGGCCAAAAATGAGAAAAATTAAAAAAATCATCAAACTAACCTAGCCTCGTTTCGACCTCCTGAGTTGATTGGTGACAGTTTTGAACTGTTCTGAAGCCCCCAGGAGTCTTGAAAAAATCTTGGAAAGTATACCCTGAATTTGATCATTTTTCTTTGGAACTGAATTCAACCTCTCTCTACTCTACTTCCTGTCTTGTAGTACAGTGAAAGCTCGTTATAACACTTTTGGTTATAACACTGATTTTGTTATAACACTGATTTCCTCTAGTCCCTAGACAACCCCATTTAAACCAATGTAAAATTAATCGCGATGTAATAACGCTCATGAGTGATTATAAATCACGTTTTAACGCTCTTAAATCCAGGAAAAATCACATCTTTTTATAAATTTGACAACCAAAAAAAAACAATTTTCTGTGACAAAAAAGCTTACTTTCATGTAAACTAAAAATTCTCACTTTCTGAAAATTTTGACCGCAACAACAGTTTTTTTTTTGCAATTTTTGCAGTTTTAATTTTTAAAAAAGGAAAAAAAACTTTTATGGTAAAATTTTGCCAAAAAAAATGGTTTTTTAAAACTTTCAACAGTTTTAGTTCATACAAACAAGTAATTTTGGCCAAAAAAAAGTAAGATTTTTTGATAACCTTATCAAACTTTAATAGAAGCTTGATTACAATTCTTACAAAAAAGGCAGGTAAGTGCCTATCCAAAGTTCTTAGAAAAGCGTAGCGTTCTAGATTTGTTGTCATAATCTTGAGAAGAAAACTAAATTAAGTAGGTAAGTATTTTTTGGAAAATTTGGAACAAAAAAGTGCCTGCTTTTTGAAAATTTTGATCACAGAAAACAGTTTTGTAAAACTGGCATTAGGCCTATCTATAATATTACTTAGGTATAGCAGACCTTAAAATGGAAGTAAAATTTCAGATTTTTTTATTTCCAACTGGAACAGTTGTTCAAATTCAAAAAAGTTCGCGTTTCCTTTTCTTTTATTATGCTCTTTTTGCTTTAAAACAAGAATTCGTGATATTACACTCATCAGCGTTTAAAAGAGACTTTTGCTTATAACGTGTTTCGGCTTATAACGCTCTTTTTTTTGATCCCTTGAAGAGCGTTATAACGAGCTTTTACTGTAAAACTGTAGAATTAGGTACCTACTATGTACCTACCTATAGTAATATACATACTATGAGACTGCAGGGATTCAACATTTCACACAAGCCGAAAAAAAACGACCTCAAAAATATCGCATCAAACTGTGATCTACGATTCTCTATTCTCTTTTATATATATATTTCCGACCAAATTTTCTTTTTCTTTCGGTCATGAAATAATCTACCTCCTACACGAAGACATCGCAAAACGCGATCATTTGTTATAATACGTGATTTACTCCATCAAATAGGCTCATTTTGGCTCAAATATACGACCCAAGTCCGCAACGATAGATACTTGGAAGAAATACAATTTTCAATTTATTTTCGTAATCCTTGAAATTTTCAACTCGCCTTACACTTAATCCTTTCTTATTCGAATGCGTCCAACTCGATCAAACTGTGGTTTGCGGCATTTCACAAGACGAAGGTAGTAGGTGTGCTTTGTGTGAAATTTACGAGTTAACCGATACCCTGCAGTCTTTTGAAAAAGCCCCTTTCTTTGTCACCGTAGTACGTAGACTACACCATAAACCAGTAACATGGCGACATAATTTCAGAACACCCTGTATAAATCAATCAACCAAACTCGAGGCAACACTGAAGAAAGACTGCAGCAAAATGCTCGACTAGTTTTTCTTTTTGGCGAATTTTAAATCCGGGAGATAAAATTAGCTGGAGCTTATGCTAGGTTCTTTTCTTTGCTAAAACCTCTGTAAAAACGAAGAAGAGATGTGATGTGTGTATGCTTATATGCAGTACATCTGCGCGATGCGGCGTTAAAATGCAACCAACATGTACGAACATGGAAGGAAACCTTATTTGGGTTTATTCGTATTCGAGAAAATATTCGACGTCTACGTAAGGAAATGAAAAGTTGAAATTTCATAAACACGAAGATTAAACATCGGTTTTATTAAAAGTAAATATCACTTCTATCGTGGCGAATCCAACCTTACAAACGTTCTTAAACGTGTAACCTTAACCAAACATAACTCTTCGATTTCCTTTCGCCAAATCATCTCACTCACCGTAAACGTAGAATTTTGATTCGCGCTTCCAAAGCTTCTTTATGCAGAGTCTCAATCGACGAAAATACGAGTACATCGCGAATCGTAATATTGCGACATGGCGATGGCGTTCGAAATAAAGAATGCACAAAAAGACGAGAAAAAAATAAAAAACAAACCCCACAATAAAAAAAAAAACAAGCAGAACACTTCTCGATAAAAAATATTAAAAAATTGACTTTATCAGCATGTTGAAAAATATTAAAACGAAAACTTTTTCATCATGAACTTAGACGATTTGATTTTCACGTACGATGAAGAAGGTAGGGAGGGAAATAAAGTACCTACAGATACAAAATCATAACACGTTTCCGCTGTTTGTGAAGCATTAGCGCAATTTTTTGGCATATTTACTTTCTCTATGCGAATTCAACTCGAATTCTCGCATACCTTCAATCAATAACTTCATATACTTACATTTGACATACCCTATAGTACTGGATAGAGAGAAAAAAAATCCAAACTTCTATATGACGCAATGTTTACCTCACTTTTAACCAAGTCTCGTGTTCAATTTTTTGCGCTGCAGTAGACGGGCGTCGTTATTTTGTAAATTGGAAAAAAATATGAGTTCGAATTCGTCAAGATTAGTATTTTTTTATTTTATTTTTAAAACGCGAAATACCCACTTTTTCGCGCTCAAAAATATATATGAGTTTTGTAAACATAATATAATTCCACGTTTGTGCGGCGAAACATAAAGAGAAGAACAATAGAAATTGGAATGAACGAGCATATTGATTTTGACAGCGAAAATTTTGTGTGGAAAATTTTTTTCAAAGTTTTTCATGAATTTTTAGTAAATAGACAAGATGTTTTCATTTTTTTTTTGTTTACTGCGTGGAGAAAAATGTAATATAATGCGAATATTTGACACTTTTTCTGGCGGAAAGCTGAAATTTGATTTGTACTCTATTTTTGGCCTTCGAAATCAATTGGTGACGGTTTCGAAACGTTCTAAATCCTCCAGTTGATTCTGATTTTTTCATTTCTTCAAAAATAATCACCGTAGAAAATTTTAAATTTGAACGTGCTCGAAAAGATTTAAATTTTTCATTTGTAGTCAGAAATCTTTTGAATAACCCCCTTTACAGTGAAATTAGTGTTTGCATGGTCTCCAAATTATGAAATTTCAATCTCTAAATTTTGGAGTTTGCATGATCTTGAAATGATTACAAAATTTCAAAATCTTTTTTTGGAGCTAGCACCATTATTTAAATTACGACATTTGAAACCGATTTTTGGAGCTTGCAGTACTTCGAATCACAAAATTTCAAATAATTTTTGGGAATTCGTCTGACTTTTGAACTACATAAATCAAAAATCAAATCAATTTTTGGAGTTAGCAGCGTGTCCTTAAAAGTATGAAAAATCTGATATATTTTTAGAGTTCACATGGCTTCCAGAAATTTTAAATTCATTTTTAGAGCATGTCTGGCCTCCAAATTAGGTATGCAATTTCAATTCGCATTTATTTTGTAGGTTTGGGAAGCCAGTCAAGCAGACAGACGACCTTGAGAGGTCCGACAGACGGACAGACAGACAGAAGACGACCTTAGAAGACCAGACGGATAGGTCAATGACCTTAAGAGAACAGAAAAATGGACTGACAAATGACCTTGGGAAGCTAAACAGACGAATCAATGACTTAAAGAGGCTGAAAAGGAACACATAGACAACCTTGGGAAGCCAGACAGACAAGTAAATGACCTTAAGAGGCTAAATAAATGGGTAAATGGCCTTAAGAGATTAGATAAACGGGTCAATGACCTTAAGAGGTCAGATAAACGGGTCAATGACCTTAAGAGGTCAGATAAAACGGGCCAATAACCTTATGGGGTCACACAGACAGACAGGCAAGCAGACAGATATGCAGACGACGTTGTGAATCTAGGTATAAAGGTCACTGACCTTGAGAGTCCAGACACAGTGACACACTGTCGATGACCGTAAGAAACTAGGCAGGCAGACAAAATGACATTGAGAGAGCAAAATTACAGGTCGATGACCTTGATAGTTCAGACAGACAGGCCAATGACCATGAAAGGTTTGGAGGGTGAACTGACTCTGAGTAGTCGCACGTACAGGCAGCCAGACAGACGACCTTGAGAAGCTAAACCGGTTGTTCTGAGGAGAGGGGGTAATGGAGGAGGGGGGTGCTTCAACGCCGAGACTCAGTGTTCTGAACAGCTTTATCGGTGCTCTATCCTTTAACGTAATTTTTGCACATTCGGACTGCATTGGTATGGCTATCGTTCAGTCAGTCCTACCAACGTTTTTTTTTTTTTTTTTTTTTTTTTTTTTTTTATTGAGGGAGAATTCTTTTAAGGGAGCCTCTCTTTC
Source organism: Planococcus citri (assembly GCF_950023065.1). NCBI lineage: Eukaryota > Metazoa > Arthropoda > Insecta > Hemiptera > Pseudococcidae > Planococcus > Planococcus citri. The sequence continues at coordinate 17,397,515 of NC_088679.1, read as the reverse complement.
CTCTTGATTTTAAGAATCAAAGACCATACGAAATCATTATCTTCGTAAATTAAGGATAAGAAACGGAAGAATTAACTTCAATTAGACTGAAATCGAGTGCACTGAAAGAGCATGCAAACCAAACCTTGGAACCAAATTTTAAGCTGCTGAAGTTGATTTTTGGATTCTCAAGAAAATTTTTCAAAATAGTTGTAGTAGCCTCTAGATATATCAATTTTTTACCAAAAAAGTCAATATGCCTCGGGATAGAAATCTAAAAGTGAATCTTCACACTGGAGTTTATCCCTCTCCATCATCCGTTGATTTCTCTCCAGAAATTTTAAATCACCCCAGACGGCGCTATACTATTCAACTTAATCACTTGAAAATTCAATGGATAAAAAAATCTTCTTACTAACTAAAAATCTCAAATTGAACAAAAGTTCCAAAATAATTAATTTTTGCAAACAAATTTCTCAAAAATTTTGTTTACCTATATTGAGCCTTAAGACAAGATTAAATTTTCAGGAGTCGCCAGTCGAAAGTTGATTGCAACGTGCTCAGGTATGATTTGAAATTATTGGAGAGAAGTCAACTTTAGTGGAAGCTTCAGACTTGCTGAAAAATGGTGACAGTCAATTCGGGACTGGAGATCAAGTTCGGAGATTAGAAATGTTTAGTAATTTGTTGCAAAAATTGATGATTTAGGGATTTGTTTGAAATTTGGTTTGAAAACAGTGTCTGTTTCAAACACTGGTTTGAAAAAAGTGTCTGTTTCAGACACTGGTTTGAAAACAGTGTCTGTTTCATACACTGGTTAGAAAAAAATGGCTGCTTCAAACACTGGTCCTAACTTGGGTTTGAACACACCCACTGATTAAGAACAGTGTCTGCTTCAAACCCTGGTTTGAAAACGGTGCCTGTTGCAGACACTGGTTAAAAACCAGTGTCTGTTTCAAACACTGGTTAGAAACCAGTGTCTGTTCTGAAAAACAGTATCTGTTTCTAACACTGGTTTGAAAACAGTGTCTGTTTCGAACACTGGTGCTAACCTGGGTTTGAACACACCCAATGGTTTGAAAACAGTGTCTGTTTTAAACACTGGTGTCCATTGATTAAAAACAGTGTCTGTTTCAAACACTGGCTGAAAAATAGTGTCTGTTTCAAACACTGATGCTAACCTGGGTTTGAACACACCCACTGGTTTGAAAACAGTGTCTGTTTTAAACACTGGTGCCCTATGATCAAAAACAGTGTCTGTTTCCAACACTGATTTGAAAACAGTGTCTGTTTCCAACACTGATTTGAAAACAGTGTCTGTTTCCAACACTGATTTGAAAACAGTGTCTGTTTCAAACACTGGTTGGCTGAAAAACAGTGTCTGTTTCTAACACTGGTTTGGAAACAGTGTCTGTTTCAAACACTGGCTGAAAAATAGTGTCTGTTTTAAACACTGGTGCCCATTGATAAAAAACAGTATCTGTTTCAAACACTGGCTAAAAAATAGTGTCTGTTTCAAACTCTGATGCTAACCTGGGTTTGAACACACCCACTGGTTTGAAAACAGTGTCTGTTTTAAACACTGGTGTCCATTGATTAAAAACAGTGTCTGTTTCAAACACTGGCTGAAAAATAGTGTCTGTTTCAAACTCTGATGCTAACCTGGGTTTGAACACACCCACTGGTTTGAAAACAGTGTCTGTTTTAAACACTGGTGCCCATTGATTAAAAACAGTGCCCGTTTCAAACACTGGTTGAAAAACAGTGTCTGTTTCAAACACTGGTTGGAAAACCGTGTCTTTTTCAAACACTGGCTTGAAAACAGTGTCGGTTTCAAACACTGGTTTGAATACAGTGTCTGTTTGAAACTCTGGTTTGAAAACTGTGTCTGTTTCAAACACTGGTTTGAAAACAATGTCGGTTTCAACCACCGATTTGAAAAAGTGTCTGTTTCAAACACTGCTTGGAAAACAGTGTCCGTTTCAAACACTGGTACTAACCTGGGTTTTAAGACACCCACTGGTCTGAAAGCAGTGTCTGTTTCAAACACTGGTTTGAAAGCAGTGTCTGTTTCAAACACTGGTTTGAAAGCAGTGTCTGTTTCAAACACTGGTTTGAAAACAATGTCGGTTTCAACCACCCATTTGAAAAAGTGTCTGTTTCAAACACAGGTTTGAAAACAGTGTCTGCTTCAAACACTGGTTGGAAAACAGTGACTGTTTCAAACACTGGTGCTAACCTGGGTTTGAACACACTCACTGGTTTGAAGACAGTGTCTGTTTCAAACACTGGTTTGAAAACAATGTCGGTTTCAACCACCGATTTGAAAAAGTGTCTGTTTCAAACACAGGTTTGAAAACAGTGTCTGCTTCAAACACTGGTTGGAAAACAGTGACTGTTTCAAACGCTGGTGCTAACCTGGGTTTGAACACACTCACTGGTTTGAAGACAGTGTCTGTTTCAAACACTGGTTTGAAAAAGTGGCTGTTTCAAACACTGGTCCTAACTTTGGTTTGAACACACCCCAATTTTCATATTTTATCTTAAAATTACTTCTTTATAGTTCCTAAATTAATATTACAGGCCTACCTTGAGCTAAAAATTTTCCGTCATCTTCAAAAAATCGTCAAAAATCGAAAAATAAATTTCGAAAGCTCAAAATTTGGTTCTGAGATTTGAGTAGAGCCGAATTTTAGCGCAATCGGAATTGATGAGTCGTAATAGTTCTTTATCTTGTTAGAACACTTTTAATTATGTATGTATTACCTGCTCCTATTATTTTCCTGGAAAAAATTCTCTCACGAAGAAACCCTTCCACAAACCCCATCATTCCATCACCAAAATCAACAACAAAACCATCACCGTAATAATATTACCATACGAAATTTCGCCAACACATGAAACACAAATCCTTATAAAACAACTTACCTACAATACATTTCATAATACTTAAGCCATCATATCTCAGGTAAAATATAAGATCGAGTATAATTTATGCGCACTTAAACAACATTTAACCAGCAGTTAGTATAGGTAAATCCTCGTCTCACTTAAATTCCGGTCAGTCAAAGTTTACACGAGAGAGGTACGAGTAAGTAAAAGGTAACATGCGATTAAAACTTTGTTAGTAGTGTACGTATAACTATACAATAAAAAGTGTTTAGTATTATATAGGCCTATAGTGAGCGATTCGAAATGAAATTGTTAGTAGCCCAAATGCCCATGTCCACTGTAAATGCGAGAGCGAGAACAGCCAGAGCAAGAGCAGGCGGCGTAGCTATTTATACGTTTCAGACTTACTAATATTTCAACGTTTTGCGAGTCAACATTGTTTAACTCTGTGGTTTCGTCGCCAGAACCCGCATCAAAGTCCTAGAAACAAGTAGGTTTAGCTTTTAGAAATTGATAAAATACGCTTAAAATATCGAATTATATGTAACATTGATCAAAGCTTCGCGTTCTACGACAAAGCTAATTTAGTTGGTGCCTTAAATACCGTCGGTATATACCAACAATTAAACTTATGTGTAGGTAAGCAATCAGGTTGCCTATCCTATACTATAACTTTGTCTCTTACGATAGGTACTTCAGGAACCCGGGTAGAGAGGTGTACGTAATAAATTATATGGAAGAAACGTTCTATGTATGTAGGAGAATTGTGTCTTTTTTTTTGTATGTACGAAATTCTCGCAATACTACGGGTAAAAGGTACCATATAAGATCATCTTATATATAGGCTGAACAAGTGAACAGGTCGAATCGTATTTTAATTCAAATTCTATTCGATATACGAATACTGCGATAAAATATAACACAAATCTACACACCAATACAGGCCGACAACGATAAAAACTAATTCAAAGTAGTAAAACTTACTCGTACGTACAAATTTACGACTCTGTATCGAGTTCTTCTCTTCTCAGCTCGATTCGCGGTTTATACTCGTATTTTGACACTTCGATTATAAAGCCATTAACCGCGACATAATTCGGTTTTCTTTTCTTTTCTTACTCCCCCGAAATGGTCGATTTTATACGAAAAATACGGCCACTTGATTATAAGAACATAACAATTATCATCCCGAACGTTGAAACGTTGACCGATGGGAATTTTACTATGCAGTTCGCATTTAATGAAACTTTATTAATATTTTCAAGCGAGCGATAAAAATACAAGTTTAGTGGACCATTACAAAAAGTATCATAAAATGAAGACAACTACGACATTAACGTCATTAACAACAATAAAAATGAAGGGAGAAAAAAAAAGTTTCAACAGATAAATAACCATTTTCATGGAATCGTAAAATTCAATGTAGGATGTGTATGGTATACATCTGTACTGTTCTCGTAGTTTTTCATATTTTCACCATTGCTTTGGGTGTTACACTTTTGTGTAGAGATCCCTGCTGCATTTCTCTTTCGTGTATCTACTTTTTACCACCCCTGGTCCTTATTTTTGAAAAATTCTGCGGAAAGAGTTCAGCACGAGGAAGATGTTGTTTCAGTTTTAACTGCTCAGAGTCTGTGTACGACTCGATATTATATTTTATCGGCGATTCAAAAACGTTGTAGGTATTTTTTCAAAGATGCTAGGGTATTTTGTATGGCGAATAGAACACGAGGCCGAGCGAATTTTTGCCCCATGTCTTGGAAGAATACCGAAATGGTTGAGATGATGGCGGTATAGTCGATACTACTTTTACTTGGTATACCTACTTATAAGTATCTACACACTTGGAAACAGAGTTCAAATGTAGGTATACAGTTTAGTATACTGGATTTTGTACATTCTCGTAGACTCATCCTCGTACTAGAATAAGTAAAGCTATAAAAAAGTTTGCACTGAAATTTTTACCTAGGTATGTACATTTTTGATATCGAAGTTTTGCACAGCTCCACTTACAGTCGCCTGCGCTTATTTCATACTTAAGTACGGGGAAGTGTTTTGCATATGCGACGTTTCGTCAACATGTATACCTATGATAAGCACCTCTGCTTCGCCAAGTTTTATTCGCTGGAATGACATAAAAACCAAAAATATTTCTATCTCGAGGGTAGGTATAAGTTAGGTATGTGGAGAAGTGTTAAGTTATGCAAAGAAAAAAAAATTGAAACTTTCCAACTACAAGAGCAATAAATGCATTTGAACTTGAGAAATAGCGAACATCGCCAATTTGATTTAAATCATGAAGGAAACTCTGGGATATACATACTTACTTTACGAACAGAAAAAACAAGGAAATTCTTACGAGGGAGGAATCCCAAGTGGTAGAAAAATGTTTGAAGTCGACAAAATTAAATTGAAAAGCATGTAAAAATACATCAGTAGCAAAAGTTTAAAGAGCTAAAGTGCATTTTTCGATTTTTAATAAATTTTTAAAAATCACCATTCCGACCCTCTTGAGCCAATTAAAAACGATTTCAAACCATTTTGAGCAATTGTGAAGCTTCCAGAAAATTTTTGAAAGTCTGCATTTCAGAATCACTCACTTGGGTCTGGATATACACCCACTGATTAAAACAGTGTTTGTCTCAACCACAGGTCCTGACTTGGGTCTGAGAACACCCACACCCACTGATTGAAAACTGTGTCTGACTCACTTACTAGGGTCTGGACTGATTGAAACAGTGTTTGTCTCAAACACAGGTCCTCACTTGGGTCTGAAAACACCAACTGATTGAAAACTGTGTCTGACTCAGTCAGAAAGGTGGAAAGACGAAAAGATGAAAAGCCGAAAAGCCAAGAAAAGATGAAAAGACAAAATGTCAAAAAAGACGAATAGACGAATGGACAAAAAGATGAAAAGCTGAAAAGATGAAAAGACATAAGGCCCAAAAAGATGAAAAGATGAAAAGCCAAAAAGGCGAAAAGACAGAAAAACAAAAAGACAAAAAGAGGAAAGGACAAAAGAACGAAAAGATAAAAAGCCAAAAAGCCAAAAAGACAAAAATACTAAGAAATTATGAAGTTGTAAAGCTAAAGTTATTTTATATCCTAATTTCAACATGATGAGTTGGTTGAAGGTGGTTCCAAGTCATTGTGGAACCTCCAGCCAAATTTTGAGAATTCTACTTTTTTTTTCAAAAAGTGTCATAAAAATTGTCCAACTTAACTTAAGCGCATACAAATGTGTTTGGTGTTCGATAAGGACCAATTCTGGGGATCAAAAAAATAAATAAAAGTCAAATTTATTGAGCTTTTTAGGTCAATTTGGCAAACGTGAAATTTTTTCCATTTGTGCTGGACCAAATTTGTTTTTTTAAAATTTACAAAAAATGGAAAAATAAATTTCGAGCGAATGTCAGAATTTAAACACATTTTAGCTTTTTAACAAATCAAGACAAAGGAGTAAGAGTTTCACTAAGCATTGGAAAAAACACCTTATTCTTCAAGAAACACGAAGTATTTTTCACTTTTTGAAACATACTGGAATCTATCATCATATTTTAAACTTTATTTTTTCAATGTTATTTTCTTTTTTACTTGTTATGCTACTTGTACTTGACTCGTTTTTCTGTTTATTTGCCTTGTTTATTTATTGCCTGATGGTCCAATGGTCCATATGATGTAAATGTATTGTGAACGCAAAAAAGCCTTTGTTGCTGAAGCGTCCTTAAATAAATAATTTCATTCATTCAACTAATGATCCGTCCCAAATGATCGTATTTTTAGGTTTGAGCATTGTATGTAGGTAGATATAATATAAATAAGCCAGGAATGAAAATGTTCATGCTAACTAATAATGTGCTAAGCGTTCTTTCCATCTCACAAAATTTGCATCAAATGTCGCACTCGCACTCATTTACCAAAAATGAGGTAACACAAATTACCAAAAATTGTTACTAACATACTAACTATACCAATTATTCTTCAATGTTAACAGTGTTAACACTGGTAATTACTCAAAATTAATATGTAGATTTACCAAAAATTATGGTAATTTATCAGAAAATACCAGTAATTTACTAAAAAGATACCAGTAATTTATCAAAAAATGATCAAACAATATTTCCTTAATTCATTGGTAACTTATTAAAATTATTACAAATTTACCACAAATTTCCAAGAATTTATGTACCTTTTTAGTATCTTACCCAAAATTACCAGTAATACAGCAATTTACTCAAAATTACCAGTATTTTACCAAAAATTACCAATAATTTACCAGAAATTACCAGTAATTTACCAGAAATTACCATAAATTACCAGTAATTTACCAGAAATTACCATAAATTACCAGTAATTTGCCAGAAATTACCATAAATTACCAGTAATTTGCCAGAAATTACCATAAATTACCAGTAATTTACCATAAATTACCAGTAATTTACCATAAATTACGAGTAATTTACCATAAATTATCAGTAATTTACCATAAATTACCAGTAATTTACCATAAATTACCAGTAATTTACCATAAATTACCAGTAATTTACCATAAATTACCAGTAATTTACCATAAATTACCAGTAATTTACCATAAATTACCAGTAATTTACCATAAATTACCAGTAATTTACCATAAATTACCAGTAATTTACCATAAATTACCAGGGATGTTGACCGGGTTTTAACCTTAACCTTAATTTGGGAAATAACCGGAAAAAATGGTAAAAAATCATGTAACCTTAACCAAAAAAAATTGCCGTATTTAAATCTGAGTAACCTTATCCAATAACCTTGACCTTTGTTCCAAGATTTGATTACCTTAACTTCAACCTTAACCTCAAAAATTGCGATTAAAAACTGGTTATAATTACAAATTTTTTTCCGTTTGTTTTTCACCATCTGGTTTTTGTAGAGCACTTACCTAGTAGTGTTTTGTTTTTGTTTAAAATTGAATTCATTTTCACAAATTTTAACAGTTCTGTAACTTTGAAGCAATCATTGGTGATTTTCACACCAATTTTAATGTTTTTAATTGTACATTTTGTCCAGTTTGCAAAATTTTTAGATTAATTTGCCACGATTATCAATGATCTGGTTTTTTTTAAATGTTTTGAGATATTTCATCAGATTTTGGTTGTTTCAATTTCATTTCAACAATATTTTCAGCAATTTTTCAAAGTTTTTCTTAATTTTATCAGTTACATACTTGGAAAGAAAAAAGAGTTTTTCACATTTTTATCCAAAAAGTGAGATGATTTTGCAGCTTTATGGTGATAAATCAAGACTTTTTTTTGGAAATTTTGACATTAGAGAGAGAATGTTAAGTGATTACTGGCAGAAAAGCGAGATTTCAGCAATTTATGAATTTAAGCATAACACAGAGGTAATTTGAAAATTTTTGAAAAATTTGAAATTTTAAAATATTTTTTTGCATTGCGGGGGGGGGGGGGGAGATTGAAACCTTGTGTAAAAGAGCAACATTTTTGGCTTAATTTTTATCAAAAAAGTGAAACTTTTTAGAAATTTTAAACAAAAAAGTGAGACTTCTTGGTGATTTTTTATACGATTAGCCTTGAAAATTCCAAGTTTTAAAAATTGGACTCCGTAAAAAAAACCGTAACCGTAACCCAAATTAACCGAAAAAATTCCATAAAAAATCTATAACCGTAACCGTAACCGTAACCATAACCTTTATTCATTTACCAATTTTTACCAAAACTGTAACTGAAATAATCAAAATGAAAAAAAATGTAACTTTTAACCATAACCAAATTTTTTTTTCATTAAGGTTAGCATCCCTGGAAATTTCCAGTAATGTACCAGAAATTACCAGTAATTTATCAGAAATTATCAATAATTTACCAGAAATTACCAGTAATTTACCAGAAATAACCAGTAATTTATCAAAAAAACTACCAATAATTTATCAAATACATATTACCAGCAATTTACCAAAAATATTTGTAGAAACTTTACCACAAAGTACACTGCATGATATAAAGTCTCAATGAAGTCTCAATTACGTAAACCATAATTTGCTGACACATCAAGTTGCAACCAACAATTTCTGTAGGCCTACAGATCGAGCTCATATCTCAGGAGCCTCAAATAAACAGTAAAAAATTTCCTTCGCCAGAATCACCAAGCACTAAAAAGAGTTCCCACGTAACGTATCTCGTAAAACTTAATTTAGAAAAATAAAACCAACTCTAAAAAACACCACCACTTTTACACACTAAGTTTAGATTTTCATTATTAAACTTCATCCAGTCCAGTATATCATTATACTCGGTGGTAGTTTTGGAATTAATACGTTTTAATGAGCATATTCCAGTTGGCAGCACGTTACTCGTACATGCGTTTCAAGCAAGAATGAAACCTTTTCTTAGACGGTTCGGTGCTCTTTGCTCATAGACATATAACAAATGAAGTATTTGAAAAGCTCGCAGCCTTCGACCTGCTGCTTGTTTCTTAAATTCTTCTGTATACGAGTAGATATACGAGCTGCGTATAGAGAGAGCATTTTATCAATTAAATATTCAAAAGCGTATATGTATATATTAGCCTCAAAGCAGCAACTATTTGTTCGCACAACCGCAAACTGCTGCGTCGGAGTTTAATATTAATTATTCTGGTATTTTATAAAATCACACGATGTTCGCGTAATGCTGCATTCAAAGTTGAAATTTTCGGGCGTTCGTATGGATAAATAACTTTGGCGCTTTTTCATTTTGAAAAACCATAACAAAGTTAGTGTTCTGATGTTTTTGTTAGTGGTAGATAGATGGTTCAGACTTCAGATCTCTCATAGTATAACGAATAGAAAATGCTATTATTTGCCAAAGGTCTCGGTCTCTTTCTCTCTCAGACACTTTGTTCACTTACCTACCTACCTACTCATTCCCTCGACTTTTGAAAGATTTAATATGTCCATGGTGTTACTAAATATAGTAGAACCAAAGTTGAACTTATTACTCGACGAATACGTGGCGAAAAGCTTTTTTTTTTTTGTCTCTTCCCAGACCATAAACACAGGTTTATTTTCAAGTTCAGCTACACATTTGTTTTCTTTCGACTCTACCCTGGCGAATAGCTTTTACAGTACGTCAGCGTGGACTAAATATAACCGTAATCGTTGTGTCAGTGTGATAAAACCGTCACAAGAGGTTTCGCCACAAAGGTCGACACGACAGAGGCATTTTCTCATTGGGCTTTTACATGTTAGATATCTTATATATACTCGTAGCATGTAGACTAAAACGTAGCCTGTATCACCAACCTTTACCACACACTACTCTGAAAATAACCTGATGCTTTTGTTTGGTGAAAATTTCATTCGTGGCCTTTTGTTCTAATCTAATGAAATTATGTATACGTATCTACCTCAGAAAATCCCACCCTCATTAATTGACTCGACGTGATTGTCAACCGACGATGGACGATGGCAAGGCTGACAGAAACCAAATCTGCGTTTAAGAATTATTTCCAAAGCATATCTGATGTCCTCCGAAAACCATAACGAATAAAGTTCTTAAAAAGCTCGAACAATTTAACTTTGATGTTAAATTATATCCGAGTAATGCGGCATCGCGAGATTAATGTTGCAAATTTGGACATGGGAGTCGAGAATTTAGCACTTTAACTGCATCGTGTGGCTTGCTGGCTTCCCAGCTTACGAGTTCAAAGATTGAAATTTGAAAGTTACAAGATATGTAGGTAAGTAAATGTTGTAGAAATGGAATTGTTTAGAAAATTGATAATAAGATTATTTTTTCAACTTCGGAGGTCTTTTTGTAGGTTACCAACATTGTTGGAGGGGACTGTCAACTGGGGGGGGGAGCTTCTTACTTGATGGCCAATTTTTTTGAAAGTCTCGAGAAATTTTTTTTTTAAAGGGGATTATTTTTATAAATTCTTATGCAGAAACAAAAAATGTTGAAAAATTGAATAATTTTTTTTTGATTTTTTTTCAACAGGAGGGAGGGGGAAAAGAAGGTAAAAGCTTTTGAAAATTCATTGGGGGGGGGGGCGATAGTACTTCCAATGATGATCTGGCCGATCATGACTTTGAGGGATAATTTTTTTGAGTTTGATTGTGAGAATATGAATAAAACCTTTGAACGTGTATGATACATTTCACATATAATAGAATAATAAACACAAAACCATATGCTTTAGCTATACGTACGGTTTATCACTATGTTCTTCAGATTAGCATATTTTCAAGAATTTCACCGCGAGTTTATAACATACCTACCTAGATTTGGTAACCTTTTTGTATACAGACAGCTGAGAGTATAATCCGCAGCAGGACTAACCACGTTTACCTACCTATTTACATGGAACGAAAGTCATCCTAAAAAGTTTTCAAATACACGATGAAGAGCTGAGGCGAATTGTCGCGAGTATAAAGGATACATTTACCTACGAGAGTAAATTTCATCAAACGTGCTCGATAGTATCGTTGTCACTGGTTAAATAATACCATTAAAAGGTAACCGCAGCAAACAACTGTATTTTTTTTTTGTTACCATCTCATTCTGTCGCATCGTGTACGAGTATTTGTTTTTATGGGGTAAAACTTACATACACCTAAACTCGGATGTTAGTCAAATTTTAGCTACTATACGTAAACGTAAGGCCGGAAATTGGAGTAGTTTTGAACATAGCAACATATATGTACCTTTACCTACCTTGATACGTATATCTGCCATGTCCTCGTGTACACGAGATTGTAAAATGTAAACACCCACAACCGCAAGAAGGTGGATGTTATCGAGAGATGGAAAACATACCTACAGAAAAATATCGTACTATCCGACAAGGTCACTAAGGGAAATTTTTTTTCGGTAGAATTTGTTGGAAATTTTTTTTTGCTTGGGTAAAAAATAAAGATATGCAGCTGTAGGATGGTACATGTATTTTTCCGCCAGCATTCGATTCTCGACTCGTGTTTGAATAATTCAACAGAAAGCTGACTTTTGCTGGACTTTGTTTACGATATAATTTAAAGGATATTTTTCATGTGGAAAGGTATTTTTGCTTGGGAGTCGTTATTGCCCTGTTGTACGAACGCAGTTTTTCTGTGGTTAGAGAGATACGGTTACTTGAGTAGGTATATGGGCCGTTTGTTTGAAAATTTCGAAATTTTATCAGTTGCAGAATTCGAATTTGTGGCTTCGAGAGAATTTATCGAGTCGAGGGTAAGTTATGCAAAAATTTTATACGAACTTTTCGACTCTTCGACCACCCTTTCGAAGAAGTGTGCGGTTGAGAATTTTCAAGGTTGAGGATGACTTGTTTATTTGTAGGAAGATTTGTGTTGCCATTTTAGGAGCACGAAAAATCACGATAACGTGAGTATTTTTAAAGATTTTCCATTTGTGTAACTTTTGAATTGAATAAAAATACTTTTTTTTTCGAGAAAAAATACTCAACTACATACTTGCCTTATTTAGTGTTTTTTTCACATTTCCACTTTTTTTTCAATAGATATAATTTTTCTACAAAATTTTTCAAATTGGAATTTTTTCAGTTACAACACGCTATTTTGATCCATAATTTGGTAAAATCAAGTAAGGTATACGCCTACTAACTTTAAACCCTCTGATGAAAATGCCAATATAAAAGTAAGTCCTGTCAGGAACCCTCCTCCAATAGGGTGGGTCAATGTGGGTCATATTCTACTTATTCTTGGAAAATTGAAGGGGCTATTGGATAAAAAGTATTGGGCAGGGTGGGGAGTGGGAAATTTTGGACCACTAACTTGAACCATCACTTTTCCAACAGGGTTTCAAACTTTGTTTGTTTATTTGAAATTACCTATCGTCACTTCAACCTTTTAGGTTATTTCATGAGTTCAAAAATACATGATAATTTAAACTATAAATTTATACAATTTTGTATCTGAAAGATAATGTGCCAGATTTGAAAGTTTTTTTTAAAGAGAGAAGATTTGTTTTATACAGTAAGTTCCGCTTAATGTGGGCGTGTTGGTCCAAGGCATGTTCAACTCTATTAAGCGAAAAACTCTAATAACCGATACGGAAAAAGCTGCAAAATTCCAAATTTAATTGATGTTTTATCACTGTTTGATGTTTTTTAAAGGTAATTTCAATACTGTTTGTGTTTTTTAGTTACCGTTAATCTTTTAATACACTTTGAACACCTTTTTTTTACAATTTTTAAAAATTTTACAAAAATTTCATCATCTCTTGCTAATTTTCATCAATTTCAACATTTTTTCATCCAATTTTTGTTAAATTTTGCTGAAATTCATGATTTTCTCCAACTTTTGAAGAATAGTTCACTCTATTAACCGAGTGCAATGCTCATTTTCACTATTATAAGCGATAAAACTTGCATGTAAAAAGATGCAAACGTTCTGTTCCAACCCATTTCAACTCTATTAAGCGAATTTCTCTATTAACCGATAACACATTAAGCGGAACTTACTGTATTTCCTTCTTTCACTGTTGAAGTTGGTACAGTGTAGAATCATGTGTTAGACATCAAATCCATTCGCTAGACAAAAGGGACATGTCTGAGGTCTTGGTATCTTCTTTAGGATGTGCTCGTGTATCACTCTAGTATGTCCGATAAACACTCTTCTAATCGCTACATTGATGATTTTGTTTTCTTTCATTTATTTTCCCATTTACAAACAGTTTTAAGGCATTTTTTGTCTTTTTGAATGATGCTAGATGGTTACCTAATTGTTTGATTCCATTTGAATTTCCAGTGTTGTAAGATTGTATTTTTTCAGTGGTTTTGGAGATCGTAACACGGTATTAATTCTTTGGTGATTATGATTAACATTTCTGTTGCTTGTTTCACCAGTTCATCAGCCTGTTCATTGGAAGTTAGACCTTTATGGCTGGGGGTGGGGATCCAGAGAAATGTGACAATTTTTGTTGAGATGTTACCAAACCCCATTAGGTGAAAATCTGCTGATGATACACGTCAAAAAAATGCGACAGGAATTATAACTCTTTCCACCAATACTTTTCTGCTCATTAATCAGCACGCGTAATTTTCAACTTGATAAATTCTGCCAATGTCAAAATATTTATGAAATTTTGTTGGCTCTGCCGGGGATTGAACCCATGTCTCTGAGTTGGAGAGGGATTTTTCTACTTAACTAACCACTGTGGCATGTGATGGAATCATGGAATGAATGCAAATATTTCCATACTATGCCAAAACATTTGCTTAAAATACCGCATTTATGCGTGTTATTTAGCAAATATGCGAAAGAATACGCCAAGAAACAGGTTAGTAGCGTATTTTGTAGTTGGTTTCTTCCAGGGTGAAGAAACGTATGCCACGTAATTTGAAAGCGCTGTGGCCTTACGCAAGAAAAATATGATACAAAATATTCACATAGGGTATTTTTTAGCAGAGTTTTTTTGGTGCACCAATCCGCCTTCTGAACTGCGCTTTTTCATGCGATATATTCAGAATAAGTACATCAATAAACGAGCTGGTTTTGTCATCTTTTCAGTATATGGGCAGATTTTCCCGCAATGGGGTATGCAGTAGATAGTAAATTTGGTCAACAAAAGGATTGTTGTTTTCATTCTCCATGTTGTTGATTCTGTAGAGTACTGAGAGTGTCGACATGGACCAGGAAATGCAATAATTGGTGAATATTGGTGATTAACGTTTTTTTTTTGTTGAAAACTTTGATCATACAAGATCTCCTTCTTACAAATAAGAAAACTAGTTTCAATTTTTTTCACCTTTCCAGGGGTCTTGAACGACTTGCAAAAATAAATAGAATTTCAGACCTATTCAAAACTTGTGCAAAATAATCCAAAAAAGTGAAAAAAAAATTCCAAAAACGGATGTTCTTACCTACTTGTAAATACCTACATAGATGGATGATCAGTCATCACAATTTTTTTCAAAAACTTTTTTCCTTTACGCTATAAAATTGTAAAAGTTTTGAAACACAGGTAGAAAAGTGATAGTTCAATAAGTCAGAAATCCAAAATTTTTCTTGCAGTCTTTTGAGGTTCCCCAAGAAATTTTTATGAACCCCGTCAACCCCTCACTTTTTCAAGAAGTCAAAAACGATTTAACCTACTCCCATTTTAATCCCCCAAATAATAAGAAAAATTCAAATAAGTAATTAAACAAATTCAATTGTGTTTACTTTTTCACATTCCAATTTCTTAAAGATTTGATCCATTTTCATCACACACTCATAGCTAAATTTATCTAATAGTTTTACCCCTCCCCCCAATCAAGGTGTAAATGTGACATTTAGGCCCCCTAGCCCTTTCAAAAAATGATATAAATTTAAATTTTTGCTTATCCATACACCACAGACCATACAGCATCTATGTATAATGAGAAAAATAACATTGTTTTGGGGGGACCGAGCGAAAACTTTTTTTAAAAAGGGGTCAACTCAGTAAGATTTTACCAAAAATGAAAATTCTACTTCAATTTTTGTATAACTATTTTTCATTTTTTCCAATTTTGGAGGGGGAGTGAAGGGATAGATCATATTTGTTTGGGAGATGAGGAAAATTTTTTCCCTGACTTTAATTTTTATTTATTTATTTTTTTCATATTTTTAGATTTTTTAAATTTTGGGGGCTTTTATAAGGAAACCAACGTTGTTTGAAGGCTGGAGAAGGGGGGTTTCTTTCTTAACGGAAAAATGATTAGAATGACTCTGCTGATGAATTAAAAACTTCCAAAAAATCAAAACTATTTTGGAAGACTAAGATTTTTTTTGAAGAGGATTAACTATGGTATAGATATTTAGAACATTCTGTCGCAGAATTGGTTGGACTTTTTTCACATTTTCGATGTTTTTTGAACTTACTAGGGAATCTTTTAAACAGACACTCTCCTATTCGAACGAAAAACTAAGCTTTCATAAAATATCAAGTTTTTGAACCAAAGAGGAAACCAATGTGAATAATTCCTTCAATTCAACTTCCCATACATCGACAATTACTACAATTTTGAGTCGTTCTTGAGCCTCCAGTGATTTTTCAATTTTCCGCAGAAAATTCATGAAATTGTTTTTTAGGTCTCATTTATTCAAAGTCAGAAGGATTGGCCGAACCAACTTTACATGGAGAGATCAAAAAATGAACTTGGAAACTTATAATTTCGATCAGCGCTCATTGGGTATCCTTGGACAGTTACTACGAAATTCCAGATCAGCAGTTTAAAGGGGAATTTTTGACTATTTTGTAAATTACAGGAAATGGCGAAAAGTCAATTCATCAAAAATTCATTTTTGAACTAACACATGTGGAATTTCTCGATAACGACCTAAAATTGTCGAGATGGTTCCCAAAAATCACTGAACAAAGTTGTACCTAAGTTGTAAAGAGCGAAATTCGCCTTTAAAACAGTTATTTGCATTTTATGAATTTTCAAAAGTAACCCCCCCCCCCCAATGAAGTTTGGCGCCTGAAATTTGGACGCAGGGTCACTTCACGAAAATTTTTGAAAAAGTGAGAAGGGCAGAGGTGCCAAAAAGGTCCAGGAAATGAGACGATATTTGGTACATTTCGAAATCCTCACGTTGTGAGGGAGAAATTTTGGTGAAAAAAATTGTGAAACTGTATCTCCCCTCCTCCTCCCACCATGTTATTTTATGTTTACATCATAGTCGATCAAATATCAATTTTTTTCTCAAATACGTCAGTATAGCGAAGGAAATTCGACTAAAAAACCATTCATACGCGAACTTATTACGAATAACAATCCAGAGACTAGTGGAAAATAATATAGGCGAGAGCAAAGACGTTGATAATAGCGAGTTTATTTTTTTTGCAAAAATCGCGAAAAAATACATACGTTGAAAAATAAATAGAAAGGTGAGGATAGGAGAGCAACGTGAGACGACGATGAGCAAGAGCAAGCTGAGTAGCAAGCTGAATAAAATAACTATATGAGCGAATTAATTCGCTTTCGTTATTACCCCGACGAAATTGTTATAAAACAAGAGTAGTACTAGTATGGTTGGTAGTCCATGTACTCGTATTGTTGGTGTGTGGTATGATGAGACTAGAGTATAGGTAAAGTACATGGCGAAGATGAGACGCGGTATAAAATGTACTTGATATTCTGTGACATCATCGCGTACATATACCTGCTCTAACAAGCGATCGTAAAACGAAAAGTACGAGGGCGAGCGTCGCCGTTGCGGCTTCTTGTATCGAGATGAACTTCCAAAAAGCACAGAGAAAATGAGCGAGAAGGGCAGGGCTGCGGAGCTCGTAAAAACGCTATCACGTATATAAAGTTGTTTCGCGTGCATTGGCTCGAATTGACGAACATGGTAACTTTGTTGGTTGTTCATTAAGGTGCTATTAAAACTGAAAATACAGACTTGTTTAACTTATTGTCTTAACGATGAAATTTGAATGATGATACCTGAGAAAAGCCTACTATATACCTACGTCTACTCTAACTCGGGCCACCATCACTAATGAAGTTTTCGGGTATTTTTTTCCTTTGCCTTTACGCAGATATTCGGTATTCGATGGCCTCATCTTTGTGTACCAGACCTGTCTAGTTGATGACAATGTTGACAAAGTTGAAATTCGATGACATTTCCGCCCTCCTCGTCCACCTTGGCGGAATTAAATTAACATAATGTTGGCTTTGGCAATCGAAGATTTCGTTTTATCGCGTTACACTTGACTACCGCGGCTGGAAACTCGCTCGAATGGAATTATTAATGAAGCTTTGCCTTTTCGATGCGATGTGATGCCAGTTTTCCAAAATGTTTAAAAATTTCTTCTTCGCTAGAAATTTTACGACCGAGGTGGTTGGCGCTGGCGATGGCGGACGCCTACTCTCACTGTAGAATTTAACACTCGTTAAATGCCATATTTAATGTGATTTGATAAACCTCCCTGGCAACCCGCAGACCCATCCTGAGCCTACGATCGGACGACAGTGGAGTTGGAAATTCTATACGTACCGCGTAGCCTACTTATCGTAAATTATACTTATTTTTGAAAAAATTATTCGCCGCAGTGGTCCACAAAACGGTGACCTATTTCGTAATCTTGCAGACTCGCGACATAATATGATACTATACGAGTAGAGTACCAAGCCTAAGAAAGAGATGAGGTAGGTACTTGGAGAAATACGGGTATATTCTAAGTATATAAGAAAATTATCAACTCGATCGTCTCTCTCTATCTCTCTCTCTTTCGAGAAACTTATGCAATTAAGTTTTAAAAAATATATAGCAGGGTGAGCCAAAGACGCTATACTGCTTTGCTGGTGATAACGCGATGCACTGCAGTATAGTTTTATCTCCGCTCACTCTCCCCACGAGCCGAAGCCAAAATGCGTTTATAATAAAGAGAAACGCTCCGCTCCGATGGCTTGCTACTTGCCAGGCACAATCTTTATCCAGATTACAAGAACAGGTTAATACGGTGAAAAATATTGTTTTGTCGGGTACAAATTACCGTATAGATTACCTCTTCTTTTCCGAATACTCGTACAATAGGCTGCAGGATTATTGGGATTAAAAGTTTTTCTTCTTAAGTGGCAGGTGATTCTTTTTGTATCCCTGGTTAGTCTCCGCATTCGCATTGGATAAATGCTCTATACGTACTAAAATTGGATTAAGTTAAAGGCTTTTCCGAAAAAATAAGTACCTATAAAAGTGTCGGTGGGTTGAAAAGTTTAGTGGGTAAGGATGGAATGCACAATATTGTACCTACATTGCATAGTCATCAACCTCGTTAATAGCTTTTGTGATCGTGAATTTGTGGACATTTTCTTGTATTTTTTTTACAAATTTTTGGACCGGCTCGGTAAAATTTAAAAAGCGAGAGAAATACATCACCAGCCAACATTTCAAGTGCAGAAGTGCATTTTTTTGATTTTTGTTCAATTTTTAAAAATTTAGTTTTTGGACAAACATGGAGGAAAAAATCAAAATTTCACTACATTGGTCTATAGACATCTGAGATCTTCGATTCCCCTAGTCGATTGGAAGAGGTTTCGAAACGTTTTTGAGCAGCTCTGATTGAGCATCCAGCAGATTTTTGAAAGTTGAAATTTCCCTAAAATTTTACCCAATAAAGTTGAGAAGCTAAAATTATTCATTTTACCCTAATTTCAACATATCGAGTCGATTGGAGAAGGTTTCAAGCCGTTCTGAAGCCTCCAATGATATTTTGGAAGTTCTAGATTTTCAAAAAGTGCCATAAAAACTGTTCAAATTGACAACTCAGTATGTTGAAATTAGAGCAGATAGTAAATTTCAGCCTTTCAATTTCATTTAGTAAAATTTGATGGCAATTGCAATTTTCAAAAATCTGCTGGAGGCTCCATAACTGCTCAAAGTGGTTTGAAAATGTTTCCAATTCATTTCGGGAGTCGAAAATACACGAAACATACCCATTTTAAGGTATTTAGGACAAGTTGGTAAAATTTTGATTTTTTGTGATTTGTGACTCAAATTTATTTTTTATAAATTCACAAAAAATCAATAAATTGCATTTTAGCGTCTGAAATTTTCACTGATCATTTTCTCCTAATGAGGAAATTATTCCAACCGACTCAAAAACTTTTGATCTGGACAAAGAGGAATCGATAGAGGGTCCCAAAATACACAAATAACCAAAATTCAGAAGTTGAGATTCATTTTTTGATTTTTGGCGAATTTTTGAAAATTCAAAAATTTTACCAAATTAATCTAGAAAGTTTAAATTTGATATGAACTCAATTTTAAATCTCCCAAATTGATCGGTTATGGTTTCGAAGCGTTCTGATGCCTCCAGAGGATTTTCGGTCCCTCCAGTTTTCGAAAAAAAAACACTGTAAAATGGGGTGAAAATGAAATTCAGCATCCAAATAACTCGGATTTGCCATCTTTATGGTCTTTTCGATTGCCTAAGGCACATATTTGCAAAATCTTTCCACATCGGTTCAAAACAAAAATTTTCTCTAGTGATCATTTTCAAAAAAAAATTTAAAAAATCATCGTTCGCGAACGCGCAAAGAAAGCAAGCTGTTGATTTGTACCCCATTTTTGATCTCCCGAGTCGATTAGTGATGGTTTCAAACATTCTGGAGCCTCCATTTTGATGTTGATTTTTTCATTTTTTCAAAAATAATCACTGGAGAAAATTTTGGATTTGATCCTTGGCACAAAATTATCTTGAAAATATGTGCTTAAATGGATCGAAAAAATTACAAAGATGATAAACTCGAATTTACTGGTGGTAATTTTTTTTTTCACACTACTTACAGCAATTTTTTTTTTTTAAATTAAAAAATCTGACGATCGAATTCATCATCAATCAACGTGGGAGGTCGAACATACTCGTAAAAATCAAATTTTAGCATTTTTCGTTCACAAACGATGACTTTTTTCATTTTTTCAAAAGAAATAAAATCACTGGAGAAATTTTGGATTCGAACCCCTGCCCAGTTTTTTTTCTAAAATGTGCCCAAATTGACCGACGAACGGATCATTGAGATCGTGAGTCCGAGTTTGTAGGTTCTGAATCTCATTTTTACCCAAAGGCTTTACTCGCAGCGTTTTTTTTTTTTTTTCGAAAACTGAAGAATCTGAAAATCCACTGGAGGCTCCAGTAAGATTCGAAATTATCACCAATCAACTCGCAAAAGGCCAAAAATACAGTACAAACAATATTAATTATCGGCTTTCTCGGTTGATTTGGTGAGGTTTTCATTTTTTCATATTCTTGGCTAAAATTTGAATTTATAAAATTTCACCAAAAATAGATAAATGAATTTCAGCATCTTAAATTTTGGTTGGATGGTGTCTTTCGAAGTCCTTTATCGGTTCCTTTTAGTCCAGATCAAAATTTTTACCGCTGATTGGGATACTTCTCTTGTAGATGGGTAAATTACATCGGAAGAATAACATGCCCTAAAACAGCTGCAACCAAAATTTTAGATGCCGAAGTTGATTTTGGAATTATTGATAAATTTTTAAAGATTCAAAAAATTTAAAAAAATGCATTCATGCCAAATTTCACACTTTTTTCATGGAAAAACTGAAAACTTGCAGCAGTCTCTCAGAAAGTGCTCAAGGAATCAAATTTGACAGTCATTTTCACCACACAAGAATTCAATTGACTTAATGTAGGTACCTATTATAGAGTAAAAACTGCAGGTCTAAAGTATCGGAAAAGACAGGAGCCTGAATAGCTAAAAAAAAAAAAAACGCAATATTTTTGAGCATTTCAAAAAAAATTTAAACAAAAACTTGAGTCATAATTTTTGGATATTTTTAAACAAGCTGCATAGAAATTTATCAATGTGGATAAAAACTATAGAAGAAAATCAAACATTTTCCATTCAAATGTTTTTTGAGCATTTTTGAAGAATAGGTATTGAGCTCAAAATTTAGTAAACTTCTGAAAATCAATCAAATTTCAGTTGCAATTTTTCAATACGTACTTACTTGAAGCTCAAAAAAAGTTTTGAAGAGAATGTTGATTTTCTTGTAAAATTTCATCTTATTTTGATAAGTCACATGAAACTTTTTCAAAAAATCATCGCCCAGTTATGGACTTGAAATTTTTCAAAAATGCTCGAGAAACAAAGGTTTTTTGGGTCAAATTCTGAGATTTATACTTCGTTATTTGAAATCGTGAAAACGTGATTTTAATGTCTTTTCGAAGAGTTAAATCTCAAAATTTGACCCAAAAAAAGCTCAATTTTGAAAGTTACAGGAAAAATTAAATGAAAAATTTTCGAGCACTTGCTAGTGTGTTTCACATATAAATTCTTCAATTTTTTTGAAAAAATATGCATAAAAGCTTTTTTTAGGGATGCCTAAAGTTGGGGGCTCCAATAAAAGGGTTCAAAATTACGAATATGCAGGGAGCCTAATTGAACTTTTTCATCCAGATAACTAATTATATACCTCAAAACGTTACGTTTGGCGCAAATTGCAGGTTTCTAGCTTTCCAGGGGTTCCCAAAATATCAAAATTACGAAAAATTGGAAAATTAGATTTTTGAGTACCAGCGCAAAATTTTATTGAGCTCAAAATTTGGTAGGATGGAGGTCTTTCAGATACTAATAAACCGTAAAAAGTTTTTTAGCGGGGTTCAAAAGGGTAAGGTCGATATGGCGATTCCAAAATTTTCCAAAAATTGAAACCTTCTCAATTTCTGCCCCTGAGGGTCGAAAATAAGAAATCACCTCGCATAACGTTTATCGGATTTAAACAGATATTTTACGCTTAAAAAGGTTTTGAAAATAATACTCAGTGGTTCCTAAAATTCTTTTTTTATTCACAACTTTGGGAATCCCTAGAGCCCAAAAAATAGTCATTTTGGGTTAACTAACCATGGATTCGTATTTGGGACATTCATTACACATTTTAAGAGTTGTCGAGTCGATAACTGTGCGGGGCCCAAAAAATGGCCTTATATCGGAACGCCTCCTTTTGACCCATACCCAATTCTCACCTCATTCAAAAATACTCAAAGAAAACTTTGGTCACAATATTTGAATTTCTTGCGAAATTTTGACCCATTTTGATAGGTCGCATGACACTTTTTTCAAAAATCCCAAAAATCATGAACAAATGTTATGCTCAAAATTCTTCAAAAACTTTAAAAAATCCTACAATAGTTCAATTTTGCTCAAAATGAAAAGGGCGAGACTTTAAAATTTGACAGGTTCATTTTTAGCCCGTACACAGTAATTTGGGATTCCTGGAAAAAGTTGAAAACTTGCTGGAGGCTCTAGAATGGCTCAAAAGCGACCATTTATTTTAGTAATTGGAGAGCTGAAATTTATAAAATCGCCATTCCCATCAAATTTGTTTTATTCCAATAAAGAAAATAAAGTTTTTTCCTGAAGTCGTTGTTTAAGTAAAAAAATTGAAAAAATTCAGGATCATTAAGTATAGGTACCTTTAAATTGAAAAAAAGTACTTGATCAACTCTAAAATTGAGCCAATTTTGCCTACTTCCAAGAACTTGAAAATCTCACTTTCTATCCACAACCTTCTCTCTTTTTTCTCGTTCAAATTAGTGCAAAAACTTCAAATCTAACCAGTTTTTCTTTCTCTTGTAACCTTTTTAAAATCTCTGTTTGTCATCTCCCCCGTCTTCTTCACATCACGCCAGATATTTCGTAATGTCTTTAATACGTCGAGCTCCAACTCTGCTCACACGCCGATTCTTGCTTATCCAATTTGAGACGTAAAAATAAAGCAGTAATGCTTTTCAACAGTTGTTCTTACACTCTTTGAGCTCTTCCGGTAGTACGAGTATAAAGGCAGAAGAAAATCTTCCATCTTTGCCAGCCTGGCTTTCTCATATTGTGTGAAAAATTCCCTCGTTGTACGTTTATAAATTGAAAAGAAGAAGGAAAAAAAAATATGACGACGAAATAGTAAAAAGCAAAAAGCAAAAAAAAAGTCTACAAAAAACGGTGATTTTTGCTATCTTTCATCTTGCGCTATTCGTTTGCCGTTAAAAAAGTGTGTGCGGTAGGAAGGACGTCACTTGCGATGGAAAGGGAGTTGTGTGTAAAAAAAAACCTAGCTCTCGTGTATTTTGACCGGAAAAAGAAAATTTGTTGTCGTTTTGTGTTTATTATTTGAAAATGCTGTTGAATCCGACAATTGACAAGAATACCTCTAGATTGATATGGAGTAAAAAGTCATAAATCAAATCGACGAAATTGTCGGTGAAAGGTTGCTGGAAGCTGGCTATGGGACCATATACTCGTACTCGACGTATACAGAGAGCAGCGAAAAACAGAATGAAAAAGGAAGTGGAAATCAATAAAAAGGACTTCTACACGGGTACCTACGTTTATTCGCTTATCGATGAACGGCTTTATGTCGGCATCTGTTATAAACTGCCTATGCTGTGCCATAGGATAGGTAAAGCAAGATTTAGTGTACAAGATTTTCGTGCGTATGAACAGAAGTAGGCAGATGATGAAGGGGGGCAAGAGGCATAAATAAATTGACGTATGGAAAGTGAACTCGTATTATGTATAAACTTACTTAAGTACAGGTGTATAGGTGGGTAGGTTTCTTACCTATATACTTATATAAGTAGGTTTTTGGCCTTTAGCGATGAAGTATGAGGTATAGAAAGAGAGAGAGGGTAGAATATAGCATATCTATCAATGTCTGTCAATATGTCGCCAAATCTTTAAGCTTTTTAACATATAGACAGCTGTGTAAGTATATACGCGATGAGGTGGTTTTTGTTATTTGGCGGCTTTTTAATCATTACCGCGAGAGGGTATTATTTTAAATAAGGTTAAATGGCGTGTGCGTTGATTTGAAGAAAGCCTAGTGCCGAGTTGAAAGATTAATTTCATGTCACAACTATGAGAAGAGCTGGCGTTGAAAAATTTTCTTCACAACGTTGCTGTAATAGCGCGAGTATAACTATTCAACGCGATAGTTTTTGTTTTATGTTTTCAATTAAAATATCGCGTAAACGAGAAGAAGCGACCGCAACGTGTTGAAAAAAAGCGACGAGAGAAAAAAAACATTAGGGTAAGCTGCGGTGCTTTTTCAGCCGAATTTTTGTGGTATCTCGTCGTATAATTTGTGATAAGAAAAGCTGCAGACTTTGAGTGATTTTGAATAACATCGTTTTCAAGCGCGTTTAACAAAAAGATAATGTCAAAAAATTGCTCTTTATGGAGAAGGAGCATCAATGAATTGAGATGAGCTGAAAATGCTCCGAAGGCATATCTCAAGTACATATTTATGGTGATTTTACGTCTAAAATTGGTATTCAACGTGTTGAGATTATTAGGGGGAATAGGTGATACTAGATTCAGGCTGGGTCGATTTTGATATTTTGCGTTGATAGTGGGTCTCAAAATGCGTTTGTATGAGTAGCTGATATAGAGTGAAAATTATCATTATTGCATTAAAAAATGAACAGAGATTGCTTATATGTAGTTCATGGAAATGGCTGAACTTCATTTTTTGGTTTTGAATAATTTTTAAAATTTTTGATTATTATTATTTTTTTGTTGTTTAAGTGTTTCAATTTTTATTGGGGGGGGGGGGGGTGAAACCAATTCAGAAATGGGCTTGAAAAACGAAAAATGCAAATTGAAGTTGATTCAAGTTGACTTCATATTCTCGACATCTCTTTTCATTTCTTGGGTTAAATAATGTGAAAAGTTGCCTCAAGAGGCCAATCGAATTTAGTCGGGGGCCCGCAAAAGGATCACTTGAATTTCAAGTCATTTTGGAGCCTTCAGCAATTTTTTTTCCATCTCCAGTTGATAAAATTTTGGGATTCTGCAAATTAACTTCAATGTGTTACGAAGTCGACTGCAGGCGGATTTTTAGTCGTTTTGGAACCTCCAGTGACTTTTTGAAAATACTGATGCCTCCAGTAGATTTTCAAAACTTGAAATTTCCCAAAATTTTATCAACTGGAGATAGAATTAAAGCCGAAATTCACTCTGCAAACTAATTTCGATACGCTATGAAGTCGACTGCAGGTGGATTTTAAGTCATTTAGGAGCTTCCAGCGACTTTAGAAAATTACTGGAGCCTTCAGCAGATTTTTGGAACTTGAAATTTCTCAAAATTGTCTCAAATGGAGATGAAAAGCCGAAATTCATTCCGCAAACTAATTTCAATACGCTACGAAGTCGACTGCAGGTAAATTTCAAGTCGTTTTAGAGCCTCCAGCAATTTTTTGAAAATTACTGGAGCATCCAGTAAATTTTTGAAATTTGAAATTTCCCCGAAATTTGATCAAAATGGAGATGGAAAGTTTCAAAAACCTACTGGAGGCTCCAGTAATTTTCAAAAAAATCACTTGAGGCTCCAAAACGACTTGAAATTAGTTTGCAGAATTAATTTCAACGTTCCAACTTCATTTAATGAAAGATAGTGGGAATTTCAAGTTTCAAAAATCTACTGGAGGCTCCAGTAATTTAAAAAAATTGCTGGAGGCTCCAAAATGACTTGAAATTCACCTGCAGTTGACTTCATTGCTTATTGAAATTAGTTTGAAGAATTAATTTCGGCTTTCCAACTCCATTTGATGACATTTTGTGGAAATTTCGAGTTTCAAAAATCTGCTGGAGGCTCCAGAACTGCTCAAAACGGTTTGAAACAGTTTCAAATCGATTTGGCAGGTCGAAAATAGGGTATATCCTGAATTTCAGATTTCTAGGTTAATTTGGTAAAATTTTGATTTTTTTCTCACATTTTGGTCGAAATTTGATTTTTGAAAATTCACCAAAAATCATAAAAGGCGCTTTAGCACTTGAAATTTTGACAGGTGATGAATTTTTGTCTGCTCTTTCGAACTACCGCTGTACGGTGTAAAAAATTTCATGCCAGTCCTATGTTGGAACGCGATTGGCCGCCATTTTGTAAGTATTAGGGCCACATTTTTTTTGAGGACAAGGGCTAGGGTAGTCAGATTATTTTTGGAGAGCTTTTGAAAATTTGAAAAATTCAAAGAAGTCATTTTATATGCAATTTCATCACTTTTTCATCAACTCGTATGAATTTCTTAAAGCAAAGTAACCCAAAAACAAGATTTCAGCTTCCCAACTTCATTGGATAATATTTCATGCAAATTTCAACTTTCAAAAGTCTTCTGGAGGCCAGTTATAACAAAATTTTTAAATTTCAGTTAGTTTCCGTTTTGCTCATTTCAATTTCAGTTTCAATTTTTTCCTAGTTTTAATTTTAGCTCCATTTTTTCCCCATCAAATTCGTAATATTTTGGATATTTATTTGAAAACATGAACTCCCAAAAATCAGTTTTCTTTTTTCAGCTACATGTTTTGCTCATTTCGGTTTTATTTTCAATTTTATAGGTTCAATTTCCTTATTTCAGTTTCAGTTTTGGTTCCAGTTTTAGTTTTCTATCACTGCTGGAGGCTCCAGAACTACACAAATGGTTCCAAGTCGTTTCAAAATGATTTGAAAAATTGAAAATAGAGTACCAAGCAAATTTCAGCTTTTTAGGTCGTTGTAGTAAAATTTTGATTTTTTCCTATTTTTGACCTCAAAATATTTGATTTTCAAAAATTTACCAAACACTTTAGATTTCGGCTGGAAATGTCCTAACCTTATTTTAAAAATCATTTTTAGAATTAGTTTCGTTCAATTTGAAAACCTTCCTGTCATTGGGAATATCTGTACCTAAGTACATACATTCAAAAGTTCGGAAATGCAAATTGTATGTGCAATGCATAAAGCTTAAAAAGATACTCCCATCCCTTCTTCCCCTTCCAGTGCAAAAAAAATGCTTCGTTTTCTATAAAAACTATGCCACTATTTTTTACAAACCAAAAAAAAAAAAATTAAAAACCACCCTCTCCACAGGCCCATCCATACTATGTGTATCCTTTTTCTCCTCTTTATGCAAATTTTGTCAATTTATTTTTCGCCTACTTGAGAAAAAAAAATCCTCTTAACATTTCTATAGTACAACTAATCCTCATTATATTTCATTCGAGTAGAAGTTATCTTATTTTAATAAGCAAATTTTTCAGCCAAAATGGTTTAATTATTAAACGTGTGGTGTTTTTTACGGCATAAGCCATCCAGTAAATCCTCCCCTGGTACGAAGTAATTTCGCAAAACAGTAAGACTTATAATAATGTAGGATGAGGTAAGTATAGTAAGTACTTAACTACAGTACATTGAAAAAGTCTGACAAACTTTGGTGTGTTATTCGTTTAATTGAAATCTTTCTTGGTGTCTCTTGTACCTATTTCAGCTCACACACACACACACACACACACACACACAAGGCAACTAACCAACGACAAACGTGTGCTGCGGAAATTTCTTACATATTTATTGCAGGCGTAAAAGTACGACGCATCTACCTACCTATCGTTTGTACGTAGAAGATATTCAGGAATGTAAACTTTTTATCTTATGTGGAGAGACATACAAGACCGCAATCGTGTAGACTTTAAAGGCTAAGCCTTCTGAGTTGTAACTTATGAAACTTAGTCAAGGTAGTATCGAGTAATAATATTGTCATTGGATGAGACAATTTGAAATGATGATCTGAAAGTTCCATTCAAAATTGAGATTTTTTTTCAATGGAGTTTAAATTTAGAACAATATGATGGAGTTTTAAGTAATTTAATTGGAATTTCCCAGTTCCAAAGTGATCAGTTTTTTTTTTTTTTTTTTTTTTTTTTAATAGAAATTTGCTTTATTTCATTTCACAATTCAAAAAGAACAGGACGATACAATAAATCGAAGTAAAAAGTGACAAAAGGTATAAGCACAAGGTCGCGAGAAGGAACTAAGCTCGCTGAAAAAGATTTCCAAACAAACGAAGAGGGTTTTCTTTGAAGTAGATAAATATTAGCATCCCACCGTCTAAAATTTCACTTTTTCTTCGAAACTTACTTAATTGATGGAAATAACCCTTGTTCAAGGCGTCATTTTGAAATCTGCTGCGAACGGTTATTATTATCATGTCTTTTTTCACTTCCTTCTGTTTCAAGAGTGTTTTTTTCCCTTCGTCAAATCCTTGCTCTCAATTTTGATACAGGTACCAACGTTTATAATCTACTCGTATCTACACATTTCACAAATCAAAATATACTTCGAGTACCTACCTATCTAGCATTTAGATACAATGTATCTAGCTAATATTTTCACACCAAAAGTTTCAACATTACTACGAACACGTGAAATTAAACACCGACTTATACTACATATAACTGGTAAATGAATAGTTAATTTAAAATACTAGCAGACGCTTCGGTATTTAAAATAATTAATTTCGTGTCTCGGATTAATGAATTGAGTGTGATGTATAACAGCGAAAGAGGTGTAAATACAGGGTGATCCTTAATACCGTACACGCCCTGTTTTTTCCCTTTTATTAATTATATTCACTTTAAATAGCTCGATTTGGCTGCTCATATTATACTTGCACAGGTAGGTAGGTAAGTACCTTCTTATTGTTACAACTCTCATCATCGTGTGGCTCTGGCTCGTGTTTATACTGTGATATTCTCTCGTCTCGTTCACCTTTTCAACTTGTTGTAGTGCCTGTATTTTGTGTAATACAGCGAAGTATGAGATTCGAAAGTTTATTAATTTCGAGCAGATTAATCTCGCTACGATTTTACAAGGGCCATCCTTTTGTTCTTGATTGCAAAGTGCTGGAAATTTGACCAGCAGAAAGGTTGAGATGAAAAAAGTGCGGGGGAGTTTAAACGACGAAGACTGTGTTTTATTATTAAGAATTTGTCGTTTGTTTTTGTTTTTTTCATTCATTGTTGAAAATGGATTCGAAATTTCATTCGATGAGTCGAGATTCGGAATCGAGAAATAAATTAGATTGGCAGAGCTGATGTCGTTTTGTAGATAAAAATACAAGTACCTATTATGATTTGAAGGGGAAAACTTGGGTGGGTTTTTGTGGGGGAGTTGGTATGTTTAAGCTGATATAGGTCACATTTGGGCATTTTCGTGACATTTTTTTCCAATAATGGAAAATCTGAAAATCTGCTGGAGGCTTCAGAAGGACTTGGAACTGTCACAAATCAATTCAGGAGGTGAAAAATAGTCTATGAACTGATTTACAGTTTTCTACGTCATGTCAATTTGATCATATTTCGGTCATTTTTGGTATCAAGAAAGGGTCTTTTTCTCCAAAAAACAAAAAATAAGAAAATTGGGGAAAATATTGTTAATTGATTCAGGAAGTTGAAACCTGCGTTCAAACCAATTTTCAGCTGTCTATCTCAATGTGATCATATTTTTATTTTTTAATTAAGTAGATAAGTAACCAGGTAACGTTTTTTTTCTTCAAAAAATAAAAAATTGAAAATCTGTTGGAGGCTCCAGAACGACTCAAAATCACCTTCAATCGATTCAAGAGGTCAAAAATGGCCTACAAACCAATTTTCAGATTTGTGCCCCAATTTGATCAGATTTTAATTTTTTCATCAAGAATAGTCCTTTCTCACCAAAAATCTTGGTATCTGAAAATCTGTTGAAGGCTCTAGAACTGCTCAAATACTTCAAGAATTCATTCGGAAGGTCAAAACGAATCTGTGTGTCAATTTTCAGTTTTATATCTCAATTTTATCAAATTTATTAAAAACGAAATTTTTCCAAAAATTGAAAAATTTATTAATCAGTTGCTGAAGGCTCAAAATCGGCTCAAAACTACAGCCAATCAATTCGTGAGACCAAAAATAGCCTATGGACCAATTTTCAGGTTTCTACGTTAATTTGATCAAAGTTGATTTTTTTTCATCTAGAACAGTGCGTTTTCTCAAAGGATAAAAAATCAAAAATTTCTTGTAGGCTCCAAAACATTCCAAATCCATTGACCATTAATTTAGGAGGTTGAAAATAAGCTATGAACTAATTTTCAGTTCATCTCTACCTCAATTTGGATCATTGAAAATGGGTAGATATATTTTGCTGAAAATAAATACAAAAAATCTGAAAATCAGTTGGAGGCTTCAGAACAGCTCAAAATCACCGATGATCAATTTGGGAGGTCGAAAATATACAATAAATTGATTTTCTGCCATCCTACTCGAATTTTATTACATTTTGATTTTTTTTATATTAAGGTATTAAAAATGGAGACTGTTTTCCAAAAATTAAAAAATTTGAAAACCTGCTGGAGGCTCAAATTTGTAATGTAAACACAGCCTATGAACCTATTCTCAGCTTTTTCCTTTAATTTGATGAAATTTTGATACCCTCTCTTCCCCTCCTCTCCCCCCCCCCTCATGTAAAAATAGATTTTTTCCAAAAATCAAAAATATTCTAGAGACTCCAAAACGGCTCGAAATCACTACCAATCAATTGAGGAGGTTAAAATTTGATGAAATTTTTGTTGTTTTTTTTTCATTAAAATTGAGTTTTTTTCTTCCAAAAATCAAATTTTAAAAATCTGTGGGAGGCTCCAGAATGACTCAAAACTATTATCAATCAATTTGGGAGATCTAGAATAGCCAATAAACCATATTTACAAGTTTCTATCACAATAAAATTTGATTAAATGTTGATTTTTTCCCTCAGTATGTAAACAGATAGCCTAATTTTTTCCAAAAATCAAAAAGTACACTGAAGACTTCTAAACGGCTCAAAATCACTACCAATCAACTCAGGAGCTCAAAAATATACCTAGCGTAAAAATCAATTCATAGCTTCCTACCAGGTAATGAAATTCGCTGGAGGCTCCAGAACCGCATAAAAACGGTACCAATAAATCAATTCGGGAGGTTGAAAGTAACATATAAACCAATTTACAGTGTCGTACCCCAATTTGGTCAAATTTTGATTTAGTTTCATCAAAAATTACTCTTTTCTTCAAAAATCAAAAAATCTGAAAATTTTTTGAAGGCTCCAGAACGGCTAAAAAGTATTTCCAATTGACTTGGGAGGTCGAAAATACCCTAAGAACAAATTTCAGCTTTCTTCCTCAAGTTGAGCACATTTCAATTCTCTTCATTAAAAACGAGTATTTTTTCCAAAAATAAAAAAATCTGAAAATTTACTACAGCCTTCAAAACGGTTCAAAATCGTCACCAATCGATTTGGGAGTCAAAAATAGTCACATGAACCAATTATAAGTTTTCTACCTCTGTTTGGCCAAATTTTGATTTTCTAAAAATAAAAATTGGTACCCTGATTTGAATGTTTGAAAATTCATTAGAAAATGACTTCAAACTGGTGCTACATTTTTTGTGTCCTTTTGAGTTTTCTCTAACCTAAGAATTCTTATGTCTGTTGGACTGTCGAGATATATTTCTGGAAAATTGCACTTGTATTTTTTGATAATAGCAAAGCAGCATTTAGACCCCAATTTGGTATAGACAATTTCTTCAAATTTTTCCAACTCGACCCGAATACTAAATTAGTTACGATTAGTCGAGCCAAAGTTCAGCCATAGAATTTCAAATTAACATTCGTGTGTTTCTCGAATATAGCGAGACACTCGTTTGGAAAATTCCTTCAATCGTTGCTACTTACGAATGTTTTGAATTTCTAACCAACGCAGCTGCATATAAAAGGCCATAAAAGTTAAAAGACTGCGTTATCGAATAACACAACCACCGGTCAACGGTCACTGGTCAGTAAAAAAGTGCATAAATTTGTCAGCTTATAAACGTACTATAGCAGAGAATTACGTACCTATCGATTCGTTAACTCGTAAAATTTTCCGGATTTTCGCGACAACGAGGACGTAACCGCAATAACCATACCGATGGTTGGGCATGCACATTTTATACGTGGGGTATAATTTTTGCACGCGCTCGACCGAGTTTGATATGATTTCAATCTTGAAAAATGGCCCTTTTCAATACAAAGGATAAAAGAAGAAAAATTTCCAAAATGACCTCCGTGCGATGAATGTTTATCTGTAAATAACCAATAATAAGAGAGAAGGGAAACTTTCATAGCTTTAAAATCTACTATCCCGAAACTAACAACCCAAAGCAATACAATGGTATTGGTAGGTACTTGTTTTTTTTGAAAAATGTCGCCTTTCTCAATCGACCTAATTTTTTTCTCCTTATAAATCTATCGTATAGGTATATTCGGTAGGTACCACCAGAATTCACTTCTTTTCTTGTATTTCGCCGGCAACTATATCAATCTCGACATTATCTTGTTCCTTTTATTCGACATTTCTACCTCATTTCTCAAAATAAGCGCCACTAACTTTCACTATTTTCGTCTCCCAACATCTTATTAGATGTGTCACTTAGGTGAATCGTCTTTTGTTGATGTTTCTCACGCAATAATAGCGTTTATTTACTGTAAATCTCGTTTCATTTTTTTCTACTTCTGCAGCTCTCGCATCCCTATCTGTCTATCTGTCTCTTTTCTTTTATACACACTCGAGTAGTGAAATGGTGTCTACTTCTTGCTATCTCTTATCTATGAAAGAGTTGCGAGGATTATTGTCTTTGTTTTCTAGCACAAATTTAACAAGTTAACGGACGGCGAGGTGGTTCTTTTTCAGATAAATGTGACATTTAGTAAGGTACGCTGTTTTGAAAGCAAAAATTTGTTGAGGAATTTTGATCACTGGTATGAGGAATTTATGAGGATCAAATTTCCATTTGTCGATATTTAGCGCGATTTTTAGAATAGATTATGAATTTATCAGTCCACCCTGAAGAAATTTCTAGTAAAAGACGATACAGCATTTGAAACCAATTTTAATACATTTTTCACCATCCTACTGCAAACTTTCTTCAACCTTTTTTTTACAACTTTAAGTACAGTTGGACCAATAACAGTGCTAATCGATTATCCACTCACCGAGTCTTTGAAATTTCACTTTCAAACTTCGAGAAATTGAAAAAAACACACCTATAGATAGTTGGTACTTTTGTTTCGAAATAATTTCGCACCCTTCTTCAAGCTCCATAAATATTTATACGGCGATTATTTTGAAATAGGGCCTGAAAAAAATCACTATTTCTGACGCTCTCGCCAGCGCCACTATTCTAGTTATATAGGTACGTGTACTGCCACCCAATACCTTAAACACTTAAATCACTTACGCTTCGAAGATAATTGGGTAATAAATTACAACAATAGGATCAAAAATCCGGGAGTAAATTATTTACATTTCATATTCCACACTATATACCTTTTTGTTTTGTTAAATTTGTACCTATGTAATTTAATTTGAAATATGAACGCGCCAAGTATACGGGTAATGATCCCTAATCGTAAATAAACCGATGATAGATTCGAACCGCCCATCGAGAGTAAAAACTTTACGAAATGCTGTGTAGCAAATCGTAGATAGATATAAAGCTGAGATGATTTGGGTATAGTTTATGGGTAAGAAGATCTTAAGCAGTGCACCGTGGGTAGGTGTGTTGTGTGTCGTATTTTTTTGTTTTTCAAAGTACCTATAGACCTACATTCTACCTACGTCGATGGTCGGAAAGCTTATTATTAGTTGATATTTACCGGTAATTATTATTCAATTAGAATTTTAAGACGGTTCAGTCGGTCAGTGAACTCGTAATTTGTATTTGAAAGACCAACGAAAGGAGAATAAAGTGGAGAGATGGTAGAAAACGGTCTACGTATAGTTTGAACTTGAAATACGAACTTGGAATATTCCTGGAGAAGTCGTACATGGGTCTGACAGCTTAGAACATATAGTATTAACATAGAAGGCTCATTCGCTATCCCACTGTACAGGATCTTGTTGCGGAACATTTCCTCGCGAATGTGGTGGAAAAGTCCAATCATCACCGTGGTTTTTTTGTGTTTAAATAGAATTTACTCGAAATTTTGATCGAGGACATAGATATTTGAGGTAAGAAAAATAATCTACGTTAAATTCTCTACAAGATGATGTAGGTTTGAAAGTTATGAAAGCTCAAAGTTGTAAAACCCTTGGAACAGAATTGTTTTTTTCATGTTTAAATGCAATTTACTCAAAATTTTGATCGAGGACGTAGGTTTTTGAGGTAGGGAAAATGATCTACGTTAATTTATCTACAAGATGGAGTTTATTTGAAAATTATCGGCCCCATAGAAAAAAAGTTAAGAGAGCTTAAAGTTGTAAAAAAAAAATACGAAAAAACAGTTTCTTCAGTAGTTTTACGAATTTAAGCTCTCGTAACTTTTTTTCTATGGGGCCGATGATTTTCAAATAAACTCCATCTTGTAGATAAATTAACGTAGATCATTTTCCCTACCTCAAAAACCTACGTCCTCGATCAAAATTTTGAGTAAATTGTATTTAACTACAAAAAAAAAACGAAAAAACGGTTTTTTAAAGTAGTTTTACAACTTTGAGCTTTCGTAACTTTTTTTCTATAGCGCGGATAACATTCAAACCTACTTCATCTTGTAGAGAAATTAACGTAGATTATTTTTCTTACCTCAAACACCTATGTCCTCGATCAAAATTTCGAGTAAATTGCATTTAAACACGAAAAAACAATTCTTTTTTAAGGGTTTTACTTTTACAACTTTGAGCTTTCATAATTTTTTTTCTATCGCTCGGACAACTTTCAAACCTGCTTCATCTTGTAGAGAATTTAACGTAGATTATTTTTCTTACCTCAAACACCTATGTCCTCGATCAAAATTTCGAGTAATTTTCATAAAAACAATTAAAGTCCATGCATCAGGGACAACCATGTGGATATCAATAGCTGAAGCGGGGTAGTGAAACTCTTCGTCAGACTTTTCTCCCACATTAATGTTCCTCGACTTATATTATCACAATGAGCCTTCTATGTTAATACTATATGTTCTAAGTCTGACAGATCTTTCAGTGTTGCCAACAAGGTGTTCAGTCTCAAAGAAATGAGTTTCCCTCAGATTTTCATACAGATTTTGAACCAAATTTTTTCAGCTTGGGTTGCATACTCACTTTCTTGAAGGAGAATATTTCGTTACGAAACACCCTGTACATATAATTTTGCTTCCAAAAAAAATGGCCAATCAGAGTTAGGTCATTCCATATGTCAATTTGACCACAAAAAATGCGATTTTGAAAGTCATGTCTTTCGATTTTGCTCAGATTTTTCTTACATTGTCTACCCACCCATAAGTAAGAAACCCGCAATCAGTTTGGTCCCAGCCCCCTCAGAGAGCCGGTGGGGGGAGTGAGGTGTCAAACTTTTTTGAACATCATGAGCTCTATAATTTTGTCAATAGATCTACAGTTGTGCCCTTTTTTTGGTGGGAAATTTTTTTGGAGATTTTTATTAGAACTCTCAAACATCTTTCATTGGAACTTGATACAAATGATGAATTGGACAGAATACTGAACTCAATACTGATACTGAACCGAA
Organism: Planococcus citri; assembly: GCF_950023065.1. Lineage (NCBI taxonomy): Eukaryota > Metazoa > Arthropoda > Insecta > Hemiptera > Pseudococcidae > Planococcus > Planococcus citri. The sequence continues at coordinate 17,361,860 of NC_088679.1, read as the reverse complement.
TACTAAACTGCACTGAATGATGAACTAAATACTGAAATTTTATTTTATTCTATTCTTAATTCATTCTTTCATCCAGTCTGTCTGTCTTTCCATCTTTCCATCTGTCCATCTTTTTGTCTTTTTGTCTTTTTGTCTTTTTGTTTTTTGTCTTTTTGTTTTTTCATCTTTTTGTATTTTCTTCTTTTCATCTTTTTGTCTTTTCATTGTCCATCTTTTTGTCTTTTTGTCATTTTGTCATTTTGTCTTTTTGTATTTTCATCTTTTTGTCTTTTCATCTTTTCGTCTTTTTGTCTTTTCATCTTTTCATCTTTTTGTCAATTTGTCGATTTGTCCTTTTGTCTTTTCATCTTTTTGTATTTAATTCTTTTTATTTGTCTGTATATTTTTATCTTTTCATCTTTTTGTCTGTCTGTCTTTTTGTCTTTTCATCTTTTTGTCTTTTTGTCTTTTCATCTTTTTGTATTTTCATCTTTTCGTCTTTTTGTCCTTCTGTCTTTCTGTCTTTTCATCTTTTTGTCGCTTTGTCAATTTCTTGATTCGACTTTGTGTTGATTCGTCTTTTTGTCAAGTCGTCAATATTTGTCTACTAGTCTTTCTACTCGTCTACTCGTCTTTCTACTCGTCTACTCGTCTACTCGTCTTTCTACTCGTCTATTCGTCTTTCTACTCGTCTACTCGTCTTTCTACTCGTCTACTCGTCTTTCTACTCGCCTACGCTAATCGTCTTTCTACTCGCCTACTCGTCTTTCTACTCGCCTACTCGTCTTTCTACTCACCTACTCGTCTTTCTACTCGCCTACGCTACTCGTCTTTCTACTCGCCTACTCGTCTTTCTACTCGCCTACTCGTCTTTCTACTCGCCTACTCGTCTTTTTACTCATCTACTCGTCTTTCTACTCGTCTACTCGTCTTTCTACTCGTCTACTCGTCTTTCTACTCATCTACTTGTCTTTCTACTCGTCTTTCTACTCGTCTAGTTGTCTTTCTACTCGTCTACTTGTCTTTCTACTCATCAGTCGTCTATCACATTAGAACTATGATTGGAAAAGAGTGAAAGTTTTCGGATGCAAAAAACAACACAATTCTTAGCATCTGTTTTGCAAAAAAAAAAAAAAAAAGTCGTAGCAGTCTGCCGCTACGTAAGAGCCAAATTTTTGTGCCAGAAACATTGAGGGCTCTTGAACTACTCGCACCCTCGCTTCGCTCCTGTGCTTCGCCTGTTTTTCCGTCCCCCCTGCACCCCCTTGGGCTTCGCCCAACTCTCTCCTTCCACTGTTTCCTTCTTAGGGTTCGCGAGGGACGTTGTCCCCCCGCACCCCCCGGGGGCTTCGCCCACCTACCTCCTGTACATGCTTTTTTTCATGTTCTACGCTTCTCTTGGACTGCTCGCACCCTCGCTTCGCTCCCGTGCTTCACCTGCATGTGGAGGGACGTTGTCCCCCCCTAAACCCCCCTTGGGCTTTGCCCAACTCTCTCTTTCCGCTGTTTCCTTCTTATATTCGCGGGGGGACGTTGTCCCCCCTGCACCCCCCTCGGGCTTCGCCCAACTCTCTTTTTCTCCTTCGACAAATGTGGTAACAAACCGGTCTTGACCCTGATTTAGGTAAAATGGGGTTGGAAGGCTGAAACCGGCAAAAGGCACTTCGGGTACATCCTCCCAATGTACTGTGAAAATTTTAACCCTCTAGGTCAATTTGGAGGGGCAGTAGGTGTGGCTTAACGTCAAAAAACATGCAAAAATCTACTTTTTTGACCCTGGAGAGGGGTCAAGTGGGGTAGGAAGGTTGAAACCTGCAAAAGGCACTTCCGGTACATTCTCCCAATGCACTGTGAAAATTTGGACCCTCTAGGTCAATTTGGAGGGACTGTAGGCTTGGCTAAACGTCAAAATTGTCAAAAAACCCGTATAATTGATGAAAAACTCCACTTTTTTGACCCTGGAGAGGGGTCTAATGAGGTTGGAAGGTTGAAACCTGCAAAAGGCACTTCGGGTACATCCTCCCAATGTACTGCGAAAATTTGGACCCTCTAGGTCAATTTGGAGGGGCTGTAGGCTTGGCTAAACGTCAAAAAACACGCAAAAATCCACTTTTTTGACCCTGGAAAGGGGTCAAATGAGGTTGGAAGGTTGAAACCTGCACAAAGCACTCAAGGGGCACCCTCTCATTGTATGCTGAAAATTTGGACTCCTAAGGTCAATTTTAGGGGTGAGGGGGTCAAAAATAGGGGTCAAATGTGGTTTTTCCCACCTTAATCAGAGTGGGGATGACCTAGGAAACTGAAATTTGGATATGTTGATCACAATAAGAGTACTGACTAATGGTATAATTTTGGACTCTTTTCATATTTTTGGGGTCATATTATGCCCCTCCAAAAAGATGACCTTTCTGTAAAAATGGGGTTGGAAAGTTTAAACATGCAAAAGGCACTTCCGGTACATCCTCCCATTGTACTGTGAAAATTTGGACCCTCTAGGTCAATTTGGAGGGGCTGTAGGCGTGGCTAAATGTTGAAATTTTCAAAAAAACACGTTAAATTGATGAAAAAATCCACTTTTTTGACCCTGGAGAGGGGTCAAATGTGGTTGGAAGGTTGAAACCTGCAAAAGGCACTTCGGGTACATCCTCCCAATGTACTGTGAAAATTTGGACCCTCTAGGTCAATTTGGGGGGGCTGTAGACTTGGCTAAACGTCAAAAAACACGCAAAAATCCACTTTTTTGACCCTGGAGAGGGGTCAAATGGGGTTGGAAGGTTGAAACCTGCAAAAAGCACTCAAGGGGCACCCTCTCATTGTATGCTGAAAATTTGGACTCCTAAGGTCAATTTTAGGGGTGAGGGGGTCCAAAATAGGGGTAAAATGTGTTTTTTCTCACTTAAAATGGGGTGGGGATGACCTAGGAAGCTGAAATTTGGATATGTTGTTCACAATGGAGGTATTGACCTATGGTATGATTTTGGACCTTTTTCGTTCATTTGGGGCCATATTATGCCCCTCCAAAAAAATGACCTTTCTGTAATTTTGAACTTTGACCCTCCCCACTGCAGGGGTCAACTCTAGCTCCCAAAAGAACCCTATTGTCCAAGTTTTATCCCATTTCATTCATTAGAACGTCTCTTGATTTAAAAAGTAAAAAAATTCAAGTTTCGGTGAAACTTATATATATATAAATAAATAAATATATATATATATATAAAATCTGACACACCGGGAATCGTCTAGTTTGAGCTTAAAACGTTGAGAACTATCAAAATTTTTCATCCCCGACCTTTTTATCCAAAGTTGGGCCTACCGCAATAGCCATCATTTTTTACAAAAATTTGGCTAAAAAATGAAGAAAATTCTTGACAATCTCGATTAAGGTAGAGTGGGGTAATTCCGATGGCAAAATTCAAAATTTTAGCAATTTCTCATTTTTTGGATTTCCTGTACATTTTGGGGCAAAAATGATGTAACAACTTTATTCCTACATCCTTCAGCTACACATTGACTATATTGAAGAGTGATTTGTGTAAAGGCTTCATACATATAATTGAAAAAACATTTTGGAAGGTTGATTTATCAGAATTACCCTAAAAATAGGGTAATTCCAATAATGAGTTTTATAAGGAAAGGAATTCTCCCAGGGTAATTCTGAGCCAGTAATGTTGAAATATACCATTTATTGCATATTTAGGTTTTTATTTCATGTAAATTGAATCATTAGAACAAAAATTAAAATTTTTTTACAAATAGGCATTTTTGAGGCATAATTTTTGAAAACTAGACCAACTAGAGAAAAATGCCCCGTATTGAGGATTTTCTTTGATAATTTTGACCCCCTAAAACTTTAATACATCAAAACAGAGAAAAAAACATTGCAAGACAATTTTGCTGGGGCTATCGGAATTACCCCGCGGCATGAAAAATGATCTACATGTTTAATAATTCAATGCCACCAAACAAATAATTATAAAAGCAAAATCAAAAGAGGTACTGACACTTTAACACGTATTCATCAAATATCAGCTTCTAAACAGAATTTTTCAACAAGTTTTGAACGATAAAAACGAGTTTCAAAAGTGCACTGTTTTTTGCAGCAAAGGATTTGGGCATTCAGATTTTGAACACTGCACAGACTTGACAAAACAGAGCAGATGAACCATCTGATCATTAATGGGTGTAGGTTAGCACTAAAACTACCTACTTTCTTCATCATTTGTGCCAAAATGTGTTTTGCAACAAAGCTAGGGCTTGCTATCGGAATTACCCCATATCAGAATTACCGCACTTTACCTTAAAAGTGAGACTTTTTGCTATTTTTGACAGAAAATGAGACAATAATGTTAGTAATAGGTAGGGCTTCTTATAACCATTTTTATCAAAAAAGCAAAAAAAAACTATTCAACGTTGAGCAGCTAGATTTAATAATGATACTCATAACTCATAAGTTGATAAAATGCAAGACTTCAACAATTTTTGCAAAAAAGAAGACTTTCTGGGAATTTGGCAATTTATGACAAAACCAACCATCGAAAAAATTGCCTGAGCAAAGCGAAGGTGAATTTTTTTCATTGTGAGGAATAGAAAAATCTGTTTGAAGTATCCTTTCACAAAATTCCCTGACTTTTGAGTAAAAAATGCTGTAAATTCCCAAAATTCCCTGACTTTTCCTTGACTTTTCCAGACCGACCTGAGGGGGCTGGGACCAAACTGATTGCGGGTTTCTTACTTATTGGGTGGGTAGACATTGTAAAAAAAAATTGAGCGAAATCGAAGGACATGACGATCGAAAACGTTGGTCCAATTGAGGTGGAATGACCCAAATATACGAACTTGGAATATTCCTGGAGTAGTGGTACAGGGGTCTGACAGATCTCAGGGTGTTCAGTCTCAAAGAAATGAGTTTCCCTCAGATTTTCGTGCAGTTTTTTGAACCGAATTTTGTCAGCTTGAGTTGCATACTTGCTTTCTTGAAGGAGAACATTTCGTTACGAAACACCCTGTATAAATTTTGCTTCCCAAAAAATGGGCAATCAGAAATTACAATCTTCACTAGTGCCTCCTACTGTCATAGGTACCATAGAATGAAAATTGACTACTACATTAGAATTCTCAAATTTTAGAGACTTGTTTTGCCAAAATACGTAAAATTTACACTACCTTTCATACCTATCGAGTTTTTCAAGTTTTAATCAAAATTTTGCATTTTTTGAAATCTGTCATTCGAATATCTCGTTAATGTCACTCCATCATCGTCAATATTTCTAATTCTGCATCAGCCTGAAATATGTAATACAACCAATGATGGTGATCTTACCCTCCAAACGTAATGAAAAAATATAAATAATCGAAAGCCTCGTTCAAATAATTTTTCTACAATAATTATTTTCAAAGATTCAAACTCAGTTCCAGAAAACTCGCCACTTGAACTTGCGAATCGATATGATAAACAAGTAGACCGTAAAATCCTCACTCTGTTTACTACCTCAAAACACGAAGAAAAAATTTCCAGTCGAATGGTAGAAAAATGAAAAAAGTGAAATGATGAAAAAAAAACTCAAAATACCAAGGAACGTAGTATTTATAAAAAATAATTGCATCATTTGGTAATTGTTGTTTTGAAATCTGTGAAACTTTTCATCTCGTTTTCTATTCGCATAAAAAGGTATACTTATATTCTACGAGTATCAATGGCATCTGGCATCGTTATACGCTCGCGTTTCTATTTCGTATTTTCTTCTTTTTTTAATATTATTCAGCGAGTAGGTACCTATAATATTCGGTTACTTTCCACGTATATAGCTATATACCTACTGCATATTATTCGATATCATCTTGTCGTGTATTTCACGTTCTTATTAAAATGTAGGCATTCAAACACCACGTTCCACGTTGCAAAACATGTACATGGCATTTCAAAGTTGTCTCTAAGTCTGAGTGAAATTTTCCCTAGTAAAATACGTAGGTACTCGAGTGACATAATGGTCTGTAAAACATATCTAAAGGTCGTCTCATTTACGCAGAAAATAAAAGCCAAAGAAATAAATAACGTAAAAAACATCAAAGGCCTAAATAAAATTATACCTGTTTTCTTTTTCAGGCTTCGTGCTGCTTAAATTTTTTTTTTAATGCGTGGAAAAACCCCAGACCAAGATGTTTATACTAAAATTACTCGACTTCACAAGAAAAATTTCCAACTACTATTCAAGACAAGTACACAACTCGTGGAAATAAAGAACCGAATACCTGAAAAGTTGGCAAAATTTGGCCAATTTTAAATACAGACCTAGGCTACTATTCGTCATAAATATTAACTCAAAAAGGGAAAAAAATCCACCGCTAGCGAAGAAAACCCAACAAATCACGAGTAGGTAGGTAAGTTACCGATAATTTACCAAATCCAAGCAGTAACGTATTGTTTTCTTAAGTAATTATGGGCTGAATTATCCGGTAGCCTAAAGATAGAATTCTTGTAATAAATGAACCAAATGGTTAACCGAGCATTTTTTTTTTTATTTATCATTGATGAAGAAGGTAGTATATTGTATACGGCTAACGTTAGATACTGGTGCATTTGAGCTGATTACGAAATGGTACTGTTAGCTAGATGAGTCATTAATATGATTACTTTAGGGTCGATGATGTTGATGTTGGTATTTGTGTACAAATTGAACCTTCTTTCCATGCACGTTTTCTTGCGATAGCCGTAAAAGTTAGTACATCCACTATCCAGTATGTACGCTTACACTTACAGATAAAGGTTTCTTAATTTAGAAAAATGTAAATTAGATTCGGCGTGGGTGTTTTTTTCCTTCTTTTTTTAGTTGTGTGTTCGTTTGTGTGTGGATTTAGAGCGGTTTGTTAAAGGTGAACCGTTTAATAAGCTGAGATAATCGTGCCATGTTGAATTGCTTAATTGAAAATTATCGCCCGTTTTGATGAGGGCTCAAAGATACCCTCACGAGTCCGGTGAAGTGGTAAAATGTCTTGAATAATGCGGATAGAAGGGGGTTGGCTTGAAATATAGGGTGATAAATACGTTGTTAGTTTGAAGTTATCCGAGATCTGATGCATGATTAGGTATGCTACATAAATTGTTAAGGTTTATAGATTTATTAAAGGATAAGTCATTTCATTACTTTTTGGAAAGCTCTCGTCACATCATCAATTATTCTGGTCGAATTGTAGAAATTTGACAGCTTTGATTAGGAATTGGACTTTGCTAAATTCCCATAAACAAATCATTACTTAAAACTTACAATAAATTGGAAAAATAAAATCAAGAAAAAGCTGCAGAAAAATTATCAAAATATTGTAATTAATATCCTCCAAATTTTTACAGCAAAAATCATGAATTTGCATGAAAATCTTTGAAAACAAAAGTAAACGTTACCTACAAAATATTTCAAATGAGAAATAGGTGATTACTTGAGCAAAGCAGAAATGAAAATAAGTACCTAGGTAAGTAAAAAAAAATTTATCAAAAAAAATTGACCAAATGAATAACGACTCAAAAAGTATAAAAATTTCACAAATTGCACTGAAACTGCACAAATATGTGCAACAGTCGCACAAACGCGCCAAAATTGCAACAAATTAAACAAAAAAAGCTTTAGAAAAATGTGCAAAATGTGTTCAAAAATGAGCCAAAATGCGAAAAATTTGAAAAATTGTGCGATATATATATATATCTACCTAGGGAAATTACACCAAAATACCTAAAATTACAGAAATAAATTTAAAATGGCACAAAATGCATCAAAATCAGAGTATGCATAAAAATTGCACAAATGTTGCAAAAATTGGTGAAATTTCTTCAAATTGTACCAAACTGTAGGTTACAAAATAAGTGAAAATATACAAAAAGGAACAAAAATAAATTGAGCAAAATGTGCTAGAGTATTTAACACATTAAAATTGCTCAAATGTGCAACATGCAACAATGGCATAAAAGGTGCTAAGACGGCGACAAATTGCACAAAATGTTTTTAAAAATGAGCAAAATAAACAATTGTGTAAAGAACAAAAATTTTTAAATGTAAAAAAATTTAAAAAATTAAAAAATTTGCATAAAACACAATGAAAATTTTAAAAAATGAGAAAATGTAAGATAAACGCTCTAAAACTGCACATAATGTGCAAAAAAGTACATAGCATTTACAAAATTGAACAAAATGTGCAAATTTGCAATAAATGCATCCAAGTTGTGTAAATTGAGCAAGAGTGGCACAAGCGTTCAAAATTGCACAAAATATGCAAATTTGCACAAATAATTATGCAAATGCACAAAACGTGCAAATATGCACAAAATGTGCAAATACGCACAAAATGTGCAAATACGCACAAAATGTGCAAATACGCACAAAATGTGCAAATACGCACAAAATGTGCAAATACGCACAAAATGTGCAAATACGCACAAAATGTGCAAATACGCACAAAATGTGCAAATATGCACAAAATGTGCAAATATGCACAAAAATGTGCAAATACGCACAACAATGTGCATGTGCAAATACACACAAAAATGTGCATGTGCAAATATGCACAAAAACTTGCAAATATGCACAAAATGTGCAAATATGCACAAAATGTACAAAAAATGCGCAAAATGAACCGCACTCGACAAAAGTGCGCAACGTGTACAGAAATCGCCAAAAGTGCAAATATTTATGCAAAAAATGTGCAAAATGTACGACTACACACTGAGTAAAAATTGTCAATGTGCAAAAAATCACACAAAGTAATTACAAAAAAAAATGAACAAAATTGTGCAAATAGCACCAAAATTTCACAATGAGCAAAAATTCATGTAAAAAAAATCTGCAAAAATTGTGCAAATGTGCGCAAAAATGTATTGAATGCGCACAGAAATGAACCAGATGCAAAAACATGCGCAAAATGTGCAAAATGTATAAACTGACTGAGCAAAAATTGTCAATGTGCAAAAAATCACACAAAATCACAAAAAAATTACCTAACATAATTGTGCAAATACTCGTAGCACCAGAATTTCACAATCAGCAAAAATTTGTGCAACATTTTAAAAAAATCTTCAAAAATTGTGGAAATGTGTGCAAAAATATATCAAATGCGCACAGAAATGAACCAGATGCAAAAACATGCGCAAAATGTGCAAAATGTACGAACATGAGCAAAACTTGTCGAATCAATGAGCAAAAAATCACACAAAATCACAGAAAATGAACAAAATTGTGCAAAAAGCATCAGAACCTCACAATGAGCGAAAATTTGTGCAACCTGTGACAAAAGAAATCCCCAAAAATTGTATCTAAGTTGATAAATTACACGAATTCGATCGAAAATTGATGAAATTATACTCGAAATTGGCAAAACATTGGCCACAGACCCCCCCCCCCCTCCAAAAACGGTGATAATTCGGATTCAACACTCATCGATGTGCAATACTTCGAATAATACGTTTTCGAGGTCGTAGAATTCGAATCTGCACTTTTTTTATTGGGGTGGAGGGGGGGTGAGGCTTGGGGAGTGGAAAAATTTCAATTGTTGCTTATATTATCGTGTAATATATCGATTAATATGTTTTCGAGGTCGTATAGTTCGAATCTGCACTTATTTTTTTTGTAGGGGGGGGTGAGGCGCGGGGAGTGGGAAAATTTCATATGTTGCTTATATTATCGTGTAATATATCGATTAATATGTTTTCGAGGTCGTAGAGTTCGACTCTGGAGTTTTTGCTTATATTATCGTGTAATATATCGATTAATATGTTTTCGAGGTCGTAGAGTTCGAATATGAAGTTATTTTTTCGGTAGGGATTAAAAGTGAGGCGTGGAGAGGTAAAAAATTCCAAATTTTTTGCTCATATTATCGTTTAATATGCCGTTTGTTATGTTTTTGAGGTTGTTTATGTTGTTGATTTGAAAAAATCATTTTATATCTCAAATAAAGTATTTCAATCGAAATTGAATAGAGTATATCATGTTTCGATCTTAAAATTTCGATATATCCGCAATTGTGAAGAAAATTGATGTATTTTCAATAGAAAAATGAACCTGTAAAGCAATGGGGCAATTTCGGGCAAAAAGTCGCTAAAACATAGTAAGTATACACTACTCCCAAATACACATCACATCACTATGCAGAAGAGAACACGAAATATTACGCAATTATATGAGTTTTGTTCCGAAATATGTTCTGATTTTGTATAAAAAACTGTAAACTCTAAAAATCAAAGGTATAAGAAAAGATCAAAAAGTAAATTTGGAATTTTTCACTTCCCCACGCCTCACCCCCACCGCCACAAAAAAAATAAGTGCAGATTCGAATTCTACGACCTCGAAAACATATTAATCGATATATTACACGATAATACCTATAAGCAACATTTGAAATTTTACCACTCCCCACGCCTCACCCCCCCCCACCCCTACAAAAAAAATAAGTGCAGATTCGAATTTCTACGACCTCGAAAACGTATTATTCGACGTATATTGCACATCGATGAGGGTTGAGTCCGAATTATCGCCGTTTTTGGGGGGGGGGGGGGTCTGTGGCCCACTGTGGGCCGTACAAAATGTTTGGCTTTTGGAAAAATTGGAAAAATGTTTCTTCGTAAAATATTGCGACGATTACAAAAAGCTTTCAAATCATGAAAAATCTCGTAAAATTCGTTTGATAGTGAGAATTCCTGAAAGTGACGAAGACCTACAGCTCGAAAAACAAGTTAGCGAAAAATTCGAATTAATTAACCAAGTACGAAGAAGTATTAAAAATGAATTGAAATTACCAAAAAATCATTAAATTAATTTGGATACCTAGTTGAATATCGAGCAAAGTTGAATACAAGCCAATGAAATAATCAAAACATTTTCCAAATGAGGAGGTGGATAGCAAAACGCAATAACTCCAAAATTACGAAAATTGAGTTTGATATCTATCCTTATGTAAAATTCAACGGGGAATCCATTCCCGGTGTCAGATTTTGTCCATCAGTTGAATATCATAGCGCAATCGAGGAAAACAAGTCTGATTTTAGAGCTAAATGCATTGAAAAATGAGATTTTGTTTGCAAAACGCAATAACTCCACTACTTTTTATACATTTCAGTTGCGCAGATGTGGTAACACTGTTTTTTTTCATCGGGTAGGTACTGAAAATCGTTGGGTAGGAGTTACTTAAAAAAATGGTGCTTTCGTTGCCACTCTCTGAATGCCATATCACACACAGGAATTGTTTGAATTTCACATTCCATTTTTTTAATTGTTTTTTATCGAAAATTCTCGATTAAACATCAATTTTTTCAAATAAAAAATACGTTTTTTTGCAGAAAAATACCAAAAAAAAATTTTGCGTTCAAAACGCAATAACTTTTTTTTCTTTTCCTCACTGTGCTTACCCAGGTGACCGAAATTTTGAAATTGAGTGGAAATTTTATTTATGGCACCTTCCCCTTTCATTTGACACCAATTTTGGAACTCGACCCCCCACCCTTCCCCTCCTGACAATTTTTCCTAATTTCCCAAAAAAACCAAAAATGGAGTTATTGCGTTTTGCTATCCACCTCCTCAAATAATGCATGAAAAATTGGCTAAATTGGACGAAAATTGGTAGAATTGGGAAAGTTGTAAAAAATATCGCCAGATATTGAATTTCTGTAGAAAATTGAGAACTCTCTGGAGGCAATAGGATGTATGTACGTACTAAAACTGTATTTTTCGAAATGGAGGAGGAGGTTGAAAAACTTGAAATAAAGTCATTATTCTTACTAGCTCATATTATTTTTAAAAAATTGATCAAGTTGAACAATCGTCATAAAAACTGATTCTTTAATTTTCTGAAATTAACTTGACCATCTAAAATTTTGGTAACTGGGATTTTAGGGCATTTTCTTTTAATCTTACTTTATTTTATTCAAACTGGAGACCTTCTAGTTCGAAAATTTCATCCATTGATGAATGATTTATGTATTTCAATTTTGGCATCAATCTGGGTATTAAGATCTTCTCTCCCCTTCCGAGTCCCTGTTTCAAGTTCTGAAAGTAAAAAAAGTCATTTTAGAATAATCGTTTGGAAAAAAGCCTGGTTTTAACCTGTTTCCCAATATTAATCTCCATATAAAAAAGAATAAAGGCTTCAGACACAAGTGAAAATTAATTTTTTTTTAGCTTAAATTTATTCTTCAGTCCGAATGAGCTAAAATTTTCAAATAATTATTTTTTTTATTATTACTATTTTTTTTTTTTTTTTCGAAAAATCTCACCCCATATAAAATACTTCCAATACAAAATAAAACAATATCTTACGTTAACAAGTCTTCCGAGTAAAAAAAAAAATTCAAACTTAAAACGTAATACTTGTACTCGGCGAATTTACTCATTCGAGTGTTAATTTCTTCCATGTGGAAAACATCCTCACCACGGTTCACTTTCGCCTCTGGTTTTTTCCACTCCTCGATGGAGGAAAATCGATCACGAAAAGTCGAAGTTTGCTTTCGCTTATACTTATACGAATGTAATTATGGTAAAAAGTCGGCGTATAAAATATGTAAACTATGCTCACCATTTAACCAGCAAATTCCATCGCCAAGTTGCGAATTCCGAAGAAATAAAATTCGCTAACCGAGTTTCGGCCATTAAAAAGAAACTTTCGAGTAAACCAAGGACCTACCCAGGCACCAGGCAGCATCTCAGCTTCCGCGAATAAGAAACCAAAACTGAGCCAAATACGAGAGATGGGATGAGACGGTAAAAAACAATAAATTCGAGCATTCCCCGCGGAGATAAAAAGATACACGAATTCCGTGTGATGTTTCCAAGTAAATAAGCGGATATACATAGTAAAAAAAAAACCAAAACTTTGAACATGGTACCGAATCAAGGATAGAATAAAGAAACTCTACCCCCGAATTTGGTGCGATTATAAGAGGCGATATTGTCAGCCAAGTATGAAATTATCGTTATAGTATAAGTCGCGATGAGCAAATACGCTTAAACGATATTTTGATTTTTTTTTCACTCTCAACCATGCTGTGCTGCCTTTAGCCACTGAAAATTCGCCACGACGACGATGATGACGCGATGCGGTATACGAGTACAGCTCTCGCGATCCGCATCGAAAGCAAAAATCCCCTATAATCATTAACTAAATTTAACGCCGGTGTTAAAGACACCGTAGAAGAGCAGGAAAAAAAACACAAAGCTTTAGGGAACGAATCGAGGTTCATTTTTATCATAATTGAAGTTTACTCCGACGCTTTAAAAAGTTTTCCAAAAGGCAGCAGCCGCTCTCCATCCGGCTCCTCGGCCCAATTCCTCGGTTAGATTTGCTTCTTCGCGAAATCGTTATGAATGAGAAGAGAAAAAGAACTTGATGGGCCGTGAAATTAGTCGGCAAAATTTCCAAAAGTTTATTACGTATATATAAGAAAACGAGCTTACGATGGTACCGCCGCGGAGCGGTGGCGTATACTACCTATAAAGTCATCGCAGAAGGTTGCAGATGGGGTGGGGGGGGGGGAGGTGAAGTAGCAACGTGTGCATGTAATTTTGACCTGTAGCCTGTCATCGCGCTAGCAAAAAAAAAAAAATGGCTCAACTCTTGGTAACATTATCATTCTCTCGTCTTTTTTTTCGTCTCTCTCTCTCTCTTTCTGTTTCTCTCGTTTTATCGTATGCCTCGATAGCTTTTAAATTACAATCTTAAAAAATCAAATTCGACAACATGTTCGATAGTTTCTTTGCAGCTGAAAAGCTTTTTTCGTCGAATTCACTTTTTTCGCTTTCGCAACAACAACAACAACAACGTTCACTTTGCGACAGTACCTCTTTGAGGTTCTATTACCAATAAAGTTGCAAACATTCGAGCGAAAAAATGTCATTCGAGTTACGTCTTTAATTTGATATTTTTGTACATTGTACCGGCAGGTACCTACATTTTCATTCTTTTTTTTTTCTTCTACGAAGTAAATAGAGAAAAAAAACCTTTAGCATACCTATATCTTCGCTTTTGAATTCATTAGCGAAGTTTTTCATGCGATAAAATTCACAATACAGGTAAACATCGTCGCGTCAATAGTAAAGGACGAATCGACGGAGTTTTTTTGCCCCGTTTCGAAATGTAAAAATTGAACAATTATTTCGAGCAAATTGAACTTATACTTACTTATTGTATATCTAAGAGGGAAAAAGTGATGTTGTTTTTATAAAACGTTGCTGCGAAAGCAACAACCCAAAGGATACGAGAAATTATGGCATCATCTTCTCTCGTGTATATATAGTTTTCATAGTGCTCTCGGGCTAAAACGAAGTAATGCTCTTTATTTACGTTTGTGTATACAGTTCTTGGAAAAAAATCAACGAAAATGAAATTACGCTAAGAGAATTAGGTTGCTGGATGCTGGTGCAAAAATATATACACGCGGTGGTGTGCTATGCCATTTAGAGAGTAACGTAGTCGAGGTGCTGGAAAAAGAAATGCATGGAAGCAGATATGAGATTTTTTTAAGAATACGAGAATTTCACAGGTTTACGAAGTTTTCAGATTAGTGTGCTTCGGAAATGCTTCCCATGTTTAGGTGAAAATTTGTGTTTGAAGAATTGCGTTGATGATATTATATAGCTTTTACAGGACTGATGTTTTGACTTATTGTTAGCTGAGATTACTCGAGGCAAACAATTTTATAGAGTGGTGATCATCGAGGAAAGTTATTTTATTTGCAATAAAAAATAGGAAAATTTGAATAGAAAAAAATATGAACTTTGTACCTGTATTGATGAAAACAGAGTTTGGAAAATCATTTCTTAACTGATGGACAAAAATTTGTAAGGTTGGCTAAAATTTTATTAGTGTCATTTTGAAGAAATTTTTCCAAAGTTATAAATTTGGAAACACGCTGATGATGAATGCTTTAGAGTGGTTAAAATGATGCACCGTGATTTAGCTTTTGAAAGGTGAAAAATAGGATGAAAATTCTAACATCAGATTTTGACCTGGAAACTTCGGGAACTGACCAAAGGGGTATCGAATAAAGATTTCAAAATACACCGCCAATGTGAATTTCAGCCGGTGAAGTTGATTTCTTAATTTTTTTCGAATTTTGAAAATTTCAAATCTGGTTCATATTTTTTTATGAAAAACAAATACTTAATCGAAATTTGATTAAATCAATTAAGGCATAGAAAACACTCACGCATTTAGCGTGAGAAGACCGACTTTTCCCCAAATAAAAATCTTTTACGAACGAATTGATTAACTTTTTTTGAAACATATTTTGTACAGTACTTAATTAATTTGTTTACAATCGAATCGAATCACTTACGAACAATTGGCCATTATATAAATTGATTGATTTTTTTGGTGAATCATTCGCAAACGGATCAATAATTAATTTACCTACGATTGATTCGGTTTTTGTGAAACTATTGTATAGAAATTGATCTCTTTTCAAGCGAAGTGAATTGAATCGAATCGTCGAATCGTATCATTCACAACCGATTGAACAAACTGATTGATTTCTAGGTGAATCAATCGTGAACGAGTTGATCAATAATTACTGAATCATTCGCGAACGAATTGATTCGTGTAAGTGAATCGTTCGCGAACGAATCGATTCATTTACTCAATTTTTGATGAATCATTCGCGAATGAATTGATTCGTATAAGTGACTCGTTCGCGAACGAATAGATTCATTTACTCAATTTTTGATGAATCATTCGCGAATGAATTGATTTGTATGAGTGACTCGTTCGCGAACGAATAGATTCATTTACTCAATTTTTGATGAATCATTCGCGAACGAATTGATTCGTACAAGTGACTCGTTCGCGAACGAATCGATTCATTTACTCAATTTCTGCTGAATCACTCACGAACGAATTGATTCGTATAAGTGACTCGTTCGCGAACGAATCAATTCATTTACTCAATTTTCGATGAATCATTCGCGAACGAATTCATTCGTATAAGTGACTCGTTCGCGAACAAATCGATTCATTTACTCAATTTTTAGCGAATCATTCGCGAACGAATTGATTCGTACAAGTGACTCGTTCGCGAACGAATCGATTCATTTACTCAATTTTCGATGAATCATTCGCGAACGAATTGATTCGTATAAGTGACTCGTTCGTGAACGAATCGATTCATTTACTCAATTTTTGACGAATCATTCGCGAACGAATTGATTCGTACAAGTGACTCGTTCGCGAACGAATCGATTCATTTACTTAATTTTTGGCGAATCATTCACGAACGAATTGAATCATTTTTTGTGAATCATGCGCGAACGAATCGATTCATTTACTCAATTTTTGGCGAATCATTCACGAACGAATTGAATCATTTTTTGTGAATCATTCGCGAACGAATTGATTCATAAATTGAAGAATTGGTCGATTCGTTGGCGAATGGTTCTTTCAAAAAATTGATTAATTCGTTCATGAATGATTCGGCCATTTTCTAGGTGATAAGTTTTAAAAAATTTTGAAAAAAAATTTGTTGTCGCTCGATTAACTTGGAAGCTTTGAGCTTTTGGAACATGATGATGATGGCGAATGCCCGGCTAGCAGCTTAGTTGTGATATTTCAAATTTGATCAAAATCGGTTCAACCGTTTCTAAGAAATTAAATTTTTAATCAATTTATTGTGCAAAATCACCCCATGAATATTTCCTAAAGCTCAGTAGCCTAGTTGTGAAATTTCAAATTTGATCAAAATCGATTCAGCCGTTGCTGAGAAATTAAATTTTAAATGAATTTTTGGGCAAATAAACCAAACGGCTTTTTTTGTTTTCCTAAGTTCGTGATTTTTTTTTCAAAATAATCGCTACAGAAAATTTTGAATTTTGATTAGCTCAAATGGATTGTGAAAGTTTGCGTCTAAATCGATCGAAAAGGTTACTCAGATGGTAAATCTGAAAATGCAGTGGCTGTTTTTTTTTTTTACCTTTTATTTACAGTATTTTTTCGAAAACTGTGGAATCCAAAAATCCACCGCGGATGCTCCAGAAAAGCTAACCAAATTTCAGCCTTTGATTTGATTAAATTTTGATTTTTTTCAAGGGAAATGAGCCACATTTATAAATTTTTAAAAATATTCGTTAAAAATCGAGAAATGAATTTCAGCTACTGAGATTTGCACTGATGATATAGGTACTCAGTACCCACTCGTATTGTATTTTGGGGTTCTATCAGAGCCATGACGAAATGATGTGTTGAGGGGGGGGTGAGGCTGAAATTTTCCAAACGTTTTTTCGGCAGATTTTCACAATTTTTTACTTCAGATCCCCCCACAAATTTTTCCAGCTAATTAGCCAGATGTATGTAGTTTGAATAAATTTTGAAAGGGAATGTAGGAAACAAAAAAATGTTGAAATAATTTAAAATTTTCAAAAATGATTATTTTGTACAAAAAATTTGAATTTTTCTATTGATTTGATCATGTTTCCAAAATTTCCCAAGTCAGAGCGAAACGAGGTCAAAAGCTCTCAAAAATTCGCAATTATTATTCATTTTTTCAGCATAAAATTTTACCTTTTCATGAAGAACCAATTTGGGCAAAAATTAGAAATCGCTTACGAATTTTTGACGAAAAGTAGGACTGTTTTTTAGGTACTTATTTTGGCCAATTTTGGAGAATTTTTTGGAAATTTTTTCCACGTGCAAAAACAGCGTTCACGATGTATTTTTAAAAAATCTTCGTAATATTTTTTATAAATTCATTTCGATGTTTGATCACACATCCAGATATTGTTTTCAAAGAAATCGACTGCATTTACCTACAAAAAAATGACGTAAGTATAAGTACGTATCCAATTTATCAAATATAGGTACTTGTTCGTCTTCGTGCAAGCAACTTAATCATCGACGAGTGAGAAAGGTAGTACTTAATTTAATCACAATTTTTTTTAATCTCGTAATTTTAAGCGATTTCCAATAGGTAAATATCTGTCTATATAAATTGACCAGAAGCAAAACATCATCGTATAACAAGGTGAAGATTAAGTTAACCACATATTACACATACATAATATTAAACACGCGTATACCTACTACCTGATACTCGTCAGCCACAGCAGCTCGTGCGATAAATAAAAGTCTTCATTTAGCATTCGAGATAGACTGCATTAGAAAAAAAAAAAAAATGCATAGCTCGTGGCATAAATATTAATATAATAACGATTTTCCAGACAGGTTATTCGAAAATACATCTTAAGACGATACGCCTATATGTATGTGTATTGTGGATGACGAGCCTGATACCGCGAATGAACAACCCAACATGCAAACTAGGCAGCATATTTAGGTTTTATAAACATAAGCATTTTCTAATCAAAGATGAATTGCTTGTTTTTTCCAAGGCTACTTGATTACGACGACGATGCTGAGGATGAGCAAAAAGAGCATTGTGTTTTGTTCGCATTTAATATGAAAAATTTATTCGTGAATGTACGAATGTGAAAAGCATTTTGTGATGGAAAACAATTGTCTAGCAGATACAAGCGAAGAAGAGTTCGCGCAGCAATAAATTAAACGTTCGTCGTTATAAATATTTCAAATAATACGATCATGAATTCATGAATATACTCGAGAATCGAATTTTTGTTTACTTTATTAGTGCCATAAATTTAACGAGTCGTTTTTATACATATAAACGAGTTCCATCTTCCTCCATACCACGTTCGGAGTCGAGTCGAGTCGTTCGCCGATTAAAACTCTATACTCAGTTGGAAAACAATTGCGCTGTAGAAAGTTTTAAGAACCTTTGATCTTGCATTGTACACTAGATACCTATAGTCTTAATACTTAAATACCTAGTCTAGCTAGACAGATGTGTAGGTATATTCTCTGTACAATGTAGAGAACCCAACACTGAACTATAAGTTCGTAAATGTACAATCATAATAAAACAAAGGGTACATTCGTCAATAAAAGATGTGTATACCTGGATCATTCTATCCTAACCCTTATCGTTGTAATCCATTCAAATAAAGATTTGCTGTTAAGATAGAGCTAATCAATTCAACTAAATATTATTCCACATTATTGACGCGTTAGGTATCTCCAATCTTGCACCTATATCTCGGTCTCGGTAGTATACGAGTTACGAGCATCCCACACACGACCTTTTAGAGCATACATCAAGTAGCACACGATGGAAGAAATGAATCGAAAAGAATCGTGTCAGTATATCGAAGAGAAATAGCTGTTTATAAAGGATCGTTGAAAATGACTACTGAAAAATTGACGAAATTTTCAATGAAATTTACCTGGTTTAAAAAATTGCATGAAACACCATTAAAATTGCAGGTTAAAGTGACATAAACAGAGCTAAAGACGATTGAAAGAAGATTGAATAGACCAAAATTTGAAAGAAATCGCTTAAAATCTTGAAAATATCAAAAATTATTATTATTTCGTTGATAAAATTGAACGAAATTTTTTCAAAATTGCATAAAAATTACGAAAATGATAAATTTATAGAAAATAAGAACATTTTCTGTCGTTGAAAATTTTTTTGCGAAAAATTGTCGAGATTGGTCTTCTGAATTTAAGATATATTTTGATCGTAAAAACAAGTCCAACGAAAAAAGGGCGGAAATATGTATGTCAGAAAAATTGATCAAAATTTGGCAAACATCAAAAGTTGTGGATGTTCCTTTATAAAATTTGAAAAAAATCTTTCAAAAATTTCAGAAATATGGAAATCAAAATAAAAAATGGGAAATTCTAAAAATAACAAAAGAATAAACAGTAAACACGTTTTCAAAACAGATTGGAATGTTACAAAAATCACATAAATTTATTATTAAAATGTGTCAAGTTGAAATAAAGCTCACTCAAAATGATTTAAAAAATTGGTGACGTTTTAGGTAAGAGGTAACCAAAAATTGCATAGGGCACCCTTAGGCTTAAAATTGGTCAAGAGGACATACCTACCCAAATAGAACAGAACATGGCTGAAAGGTGACAAAGTACCTAGATCTCAAAATTTGAATGAATTTGAGTAAAATATTTCAGAAATCACCTTGATAGTCTACAATCCATACACGTAAAAGTGTTACCCTACTGAAATTTTTTGCTCACCAAAAAAATTATCCGGCAAAATGTAGAAGGGACTCCCGAAACCCCGAAACGCATGATTTCAATATTTCAAACTTGCACAATAGGGGGCTGGAGCCTTAAAGGGGTGTATTTCTGAACGTGGCCGGCACAAAAAAAATGAAACGTGGTCAAGAAGGGTACTACCACCCGATACCGAATATGTGTTTTTTTCTGTTGGGCATTAGCACAAACGAATTTTATTGCACTTTGAATGCAGTTTTTATGCATTTTTGATGGTTAAATTGTTCTGTAGTCGTAAGTATGAGCGGCAACAGAAAGATTTTTGTGAAATTAGTTCGACAAGATTATTTCGAACCGAACTGAAAAAAAACGGCTGAAAAATACCGGCACAATGACGAATTATGGGGCCGTGAAGTTGTTTAGGGTTACCCCCACTCCAAAATTTACATTGACATTTTTTCTCTCAAAGTACCCGTGCGACCTATCAAAATGTATTAAAATTTCGCGTAAAATCCGAATATGCCATTAATTTTGCATTCCAACCCTTCAGTGCCCCTCCCCTCTGCCCTAAAATGTAGTTCGACAACTTGTTCATGAATATTCCCGTGTGACCAATCAAAATGCATTAAAATTTTGCGTAGAGTCCCAATATCTCACTAATTTTGAATTTCAGCCCTTCTGTGTCCGCTCCCCCACCCTAAAGTGTAATTCAACAAGTGTTTTATAAAAACATTCCGGTGCGACCTATCAAAATGCAATAAAATTTTGCGTGAAATCCAAATGCACCATCAGTTTTGAATTCCAACCCTTCTGTGTCCCCTCCCCGCGCCCCTAAAGTGTAATTCGACAACTTGTTTATGAATATTCCCATGCGACCAATCAAGATGCATTAAAATTTTGCGTAGAATCCCAATATCATATTAATTTTGAATTTCAATCCTGCTGTACCCCTCTCCACACCCAATGATGATTTAAAGGTAGGTAATGAATAAAATTTCAACAGTTTATTCCAAAAAAAAAATAATAATAAAAGTAAAAATTGAACAACCAAATAAAGTGTTTGAAAATAAATTGTTTGTCAAATACTATTTTAGCCCCTTCAATTTCAAAGTTGGGCAAAAATTTATTATTACGAAATTTGTTTATTTTTCAAAGTATTACTCATTCCCATGACCAAAAATACGTTTTTCCGACTTTTTTTCAAAGCTTGGTTGTCCTTTAAATTTGAATGGTAGGCAACTTGCTCATCTAACTTTTTTTTTCAAGTCATTTATACCAAATCTGAAGTGTGTACCATCACTCCTCCACACACACGGTGTATCTTTAACTTATCCGCAACAAAGGACACAATGATGAATGTTGTGGAATATTGCATCAAACCTGAAAGAACATATCGCACCTCGGGAGTAATGAGCTCACATCTCAAAAAAAAATTGATTTTGATGTTTTTGCATTTTTGGGGTTTGTATGACCCCCCTCAACGAAAAATTACACTTTGGGTTGGGTACATTATCTAGAACTTGTAAAAAACGCAAATGGCCTAGCTCAAAATTCCAACAACATTGCAAGTTGTTTGGAGTTACTCGTATAAGGACACATCTCAAAAAATTCCACCTTTTTTGAGCAAAATTCGTACATACAAAGTGTTAACAAATAGTTTTGATTGTTTTGAATGTTTGTCAGTTAGAAATAGTCACAAGGAGTGCATTTTTTATTGGTTTGTACCAAATGGAAATTTTTTTTTAAATTGATCACTTTTCAGAAAAATAAATTTGAACATCATGAACTTTTAGTTTTTTGAGAAAAACTCAAAAACTAAGCACTCTAGAAAAAAACTAACGACATTATGTCGATTGGAAATTTAATTCTCTACAACTTTGCTATTATGAAATTTTTTTTGGACGCTTCCTTTCGCCTCCACATCAACTTTAATGAAAGGTTATAACTCAAAATGTTTTCCAAACATTGAAATATTTCCTCTTTAAGATTTTATTTTTCAAAGTGTTCTTATGCTGAATGAAGGTAGGATACCAGATCTTTAAAATGAGGTGCTATTCATTCCTCACAATTAATTATAAGTTGATAAAAATAATGAATCAAGTTTTAAAAAAAAGAAAATCACTCTCCTGTAAAATTTCACTTTTTTGAGATGTGACCTTATTACTCCCGAGGTGCGATATGAGCTGCGCAGATGGTTACTGAGTATAGCCACAACCTGATTCGAATCGCAGAAATGAATCGCGGATCAATTTTGAATCTCATTCAGAACTGGATTCAAAATAAAAATGAATTGTGAAAATTGAATCTGATTCACAACTGTAGTTGAATGGCAGCGTCGTGATGGTTGTTCAATTTTTACTTTTATTTTTTGTAATAAACTTTTGAAAATTTATTCATTTCCTTTAAATCATCATTGGGTGTGGAGAGGGGTACAGCAGGATTGAAATTCAAAATTAATATGATATTGGGATTCTACGCAAAATTTTAATGCATCTTGATTGGTCGCATGGGAATATTCATAAACAAGTTGTCGAATTACACTTTAGGGGCGCGGGGAGGGGACACAGAAGGGTTGGAATTCAAAACTGATGGTGCATTTGGATTTCACGCAAAATTTTATTGCATTTTGATAGGTCGCACCGGAATGTTTTTATAAAACACTTGTTGAATTACACTTTAGGGTGGGGGAGCGGACACAGAAGGGCTGAAATTCAAAATTAGTGAGATATTGGGACTCTACGCAAAATTTTAATGCATTTTGATTGGTCACACGGGAATATTCATGAACAAGTTGTCGAACTACATTTTAGGGCAGAGGGGAGGGGCACTGAAGGGTTGGAATGCAAAATTAATGGCATATTCGGATTTTACGCGAAATTTTAATACATTTTGATAGGTCGCACGGGTACTTTGAGAGAAAAAATGTCAATGTAAATTTTGGAGTGGGGGTAACCCTAAACAACTTCACGGCCCCATAATTCGTCATTGTGCCGGTATTTTTCAGCCGTTTTTTTTCAGTTCGGTTCGAAATAATCTTGTCGAACTAATTTCACAAAAATCTTTCTGTTGCCGCTCATACTTACGACTACAGAACAATTTAACCATCAAAAATGCATAAAAACTGCATTCAAAGTGCAATAAAATTCGTTTGTGCTAATGCCCAACAGAAAAAAACACATATTCGGTATCGGGTGGTAGTACCCTTCTTGACCACGTTTCATTTTTTTTGTGCCGGCCACGTTCAGAAATACACCCCTTTAAGGCTCCAGCCCCCTATTGTGCAAGTTTGAAATATTGAAATCATGCGTTTCGGGGTTTCGGGAGTCCCTTCTACATTTTGCCGGATAATTTTTTTGGTGAGCAAAAAATTTCAGTAAAATCGATTTCTAACGTACTTTTGGCTCCGTGGATTGTAGACTATGATTTTTGGACATTTACAAAAATTATTGGCACCTATACATTTTATCAAATGCTGAATGAAATTTCATCAAAATTGCAATTGTGAAAATTATTTAAAGATTTTGCTGAAATGCCACGAAAATGTTGAAAATCTTTTGATAAAAGTTGTTGTTAAATCACAAAATTTAAACGAAATTGTACAAAAATGCTTGATAGCCTATTAATATGTATACTTAACGAATTGTATTTTTAAAAATAAGAAAAAAAGTTGTCAAACTTCAGATATCAAAAAAGATGAAATTTTGAAGAAAAAAAATACACAAATTATCATACTTCAAAAATTGTAAAATTTTCATCGAAATTACTGAAAATCATGCTAAAAATTGATAACATTTCAACAAAATTGAACAAAAATTGCATAAAAAATTTTCAATTGTTAAAAAGAGACATTAAATGAACTAAAAATGTCATAGGAATAATAAAATCTTTCAAAATTTGAGAAAAATAAATTTGAAATTTGGAAAAAGAATCGCAGAAAAAGCTGAAATACCCATCAAAAAGTTGAAAATCCAGAAAAACTGACCAAAAAATACGAAAAAAAAATCTAAATTTCTCCAAATCGACCAAGAAAGCTATGGAATTTAGTACTTACTATGTATCTTATTTTAAACACCCCCCCCTTGAATTCATTGGAAACGGGTTTGAACTGTTTTGAGCATTTCTGAAACCTCCATGCAGCTCCACAAATTTTTGAAATTTGAAATCTCCACAAAATGTTTTGAGCACTTCTGGAACCTCTAGCTCCAGCAATTTTTGAAGTTTTAAATATCCACAAAATGTCATGTATTTGAAGGGCGGTTTTCCAAAAAGCGATAAGTCAAAAATTATGATTTCGAGATAAATGATGTTTTTAGTGCCCATTCCAAGGCGCAATGCACTTGAAGTATGCCACCTGTCCTGCATGTTGTATTGGATCTACCTCAACACGTACGTGTTGGTTTCATGGTGAAACTCAAGTTTGCAGCGCTTCTGCGGCAGAAAAAGTAAACTGACTTATCGCCTTTTGGAAAAACGATTTTTCATGTTTTCATTTATATGATAGAACCAGTGTTGCAAATCGATGTAAGTCAACTCTAATTCACAATACAAAAGTATATGACCAAAAAAATTGATTACAAAAAATTTTACCTGTATGTTAAACAAAAATTAAGAACCTATTACAACACTATAAATTGAAAAAAAAGATTTTTGATTTAAAAAAAAATCTTACCACCATTTCGGCAATAAATTTACGAAAAAAAAATTCTGATTGAAAAAAAAATTTTTTACCTCCATTTTGGCGATAAAATTGACAAAAATTAAGTATTTATCTACAGAACTATCATTTTAAACAAATTAATCTGCATTTTGGCAATAAAATAAAAACGAAAATTAAGTACATATTACAGTACTATCTATTAAAAAAAACCATATTCGCAGCTCTATTTTGGCTATAAAAGTAACGAAAACGAAGTAATCATGACTTATTGCATTTTGGAAAAACGATTGCAATCCGCAACTTACGGAAAAGCTGGATTTTGCGTAGATAAATAGGTATTTTGAGTAGGTTAGGCATTAAATAGGTGAGATACGACCTATAGAACACAATGGCGTGAAAAACTCAATTTTCAAAAAAATTGACTTATCCACTTTTGGAAAACCGCCCTTCATTTATAGATAGTGAAATTAAAAAGTTAAAATTTACATTAAACCGTAATTTTCAACATGCTGAGTCGATTGGAGACAGTTTTAGGCCATTTTGAAGCCTCCAACAATTTTTTAGAGTTTCCAGTTACCCAAAAAAATGTCATAAAATCTGTCGAAATGAAATTTAGAACCAATAAAACGCG
This sequence comes from Planococcus citri, assembly GCF_950023065.1. Lineage (NCBI taxonomy): Eukaryota > Metazoa > Arthropoda > Insecta > Hemiptera > Pseudococcidae > Planococcus > Planococcus citri. The sequence continues at coordinate 17,336,544 of NC_088679.1, read as the reverse complement.
TTCAGGACATGTTAGTGACCCAATCATCCGATTACAAATCATTTTTCCAGGATCGGTTTCTGCCAGCTCAGAACCGTAAGTATTTTTTCCCCCAACTTTCGATTATTAAAATCGCTGGAGAAATAATACGTTTCTGAACAGGCAGAACTCGATGTTGGAAAAATGGTGTGTAATCGATTAAATGGGTCATTAACAAGCACCAGTCACGTTTAATACGCACTCAAGTCAAAGTAGATGGTTTGTACGGAACTTTTTGAAAATTTGGAATTTCCAAAATATGGCTGGATGCTCCAGAATGGATTGAAACCAAGTTCGATTCATTTAGAAAGTTGAAATTAGTGTACATTTAATGTGAATTTTAGTTTTCCAACTTCATTGGGTGAAATTTTGTGAAAATTTCAGCATTCAAAAATCTGCTGGAGCCTCCAGAACTGCTCAAAACAGCTCGAAACCATTTTCAATCGATTTGGGGAGTCAACAACATGGCGCATACTAAATTTCAGCATTCTATGTAAATTTGATAAAATTTCGATTTTTCCCTATTTTATTAATTCCAAATTTAATCTTCAAAAATTCACCAAAATCAAAAAATGTTCTTCAACACGTGAAATTTTGACTAATGATATATTCTCACATGCTCTTTGGATTCAGGTTTGCCTGATTCAAAAATTTTCCGCCAGTTAGGATATCTCCATTGTGAATAGATCGCATTAGAAAAAATCTTCAACCAATTTTCAATGCATTATTAATTTTTTTTATCAGCATTCAAATGTTTTTGAAAACGTATCAGCATCTTCAAAGACTCAAAGTTGAAGAAATTTTTTTTTGATTTTTGATGGAGGGGGAGAGGAGGGTCAAGCTTAGGTACCTATATCACATCTCACATTAGCTGCAGAGATCCAGCTCCAATTTTCAAAATCCTTCTCCCATTCACCTCTCATCCATCAAAGTTTTACGTTTGGCTTCTAGCTCCTCATTTTTTTTAATGAATAAATAATTCATAACATTCATTAAGTTCCATGATATTCTATAAAATCAATACAACAGTTGAACAAAAATCTGACCACTTTCTCGAAAAAATATTTACTATATTTTTTTCTTTTACCATTACTAAACCGGTAAGCTGATGATGATGATCAAATTACTGCATTTAAATTAAATCGACCTCATATTATATCTACACGTTCGAGACCGCACTCGAATAAAATCAATCAAATTCACCAGCAGGATGACTTTAGAAATAGACAATACACATATTACCTATCTTAGACGAGTATAGACAACTCGATCATGTCATTGTCATTGTACACGAATCACAACACAATCAAACCACTTCTGGGCATTAGTCTCGACAATAATAAAACTCAAACCAGTCCATAGGAATATTCAATGGCAAAGCATACGTATAAGCTCTAGTATTAGGTCTACACTCGTAAATCTATAACGTTCCATATACCTGGATGAATCAATTTGTATTTTTTAGTAGGTAGGTAGGTAGGTATATCTACTGAAACATCACATCACAATCGCATCGTCCAAAAAAATAAAAAAATAAAAAACCTAATAACCACATTATTACGCAAGTAAAAGGTATGAAATACGACGATGAAGATGAATCTAATCATCGTTATCAGAAACCGATAAAGAAGGTAGTAAAACACGCAGCTTTCGGGTCAATTGGCAAAGGAGACACAACTACCGCAACAAAGCTAAAAGCAAAGGCACCGATATGATTTTTAAAAAGTCGTAAAAATTTTTCATCCATTCGTTGGTTTATCGTCTAAAATGACGATCCATTTAGAACACGAGCACGATCAACACTGGGCCAAATTTCAAAGTCCAACAAATTTTTTTACGACTTGACAACATCACATCGCGTCGTAAAGAGGAGAAAAAATGACGCAGAGTTCGATCTTTCGCGGTCTCGTTTAATTGAATTAATCAAGTTGAAATGCGTGTAAAATATTACGCAGCCTATTACTACATAGATAAAATTTCATTCGAGATAATCTCTTCATTTACATTCTTTACACCTGATAAACGAGTTAATAATTTGTAAGAGCTTTATACTTTGTGTTATAGAGATACGAGGTACGAGATAGGGAAATGTATTCATTGAATGCTTTACACACATGGAAGCTGAAGCTATTCGTACCTGGTGCATTTTTATACGATATATTACTAGGTACAGCAAATTACGAGAGACGAGACGAGCATTAGCATTCGTACGAATGACACGATCACAACAACCAACGTGTTAAATTCCAAGTCTCGAGAGCTGTGGAAGATGTAGCAAAGCACCATTTCATTCATTTAAACGTGAATAAAAGACTTGGAGAACACGTGATATGAAATAATAACTTTTCTCCATACTATAAAATAGTACATACGACGACTTCACACAGAACACAGCAAGTAATCGGAATGTACCTCGAGTTATATAGGAACTTGCCACACACACAAATCCTTTCATCAGGGTGGTACCCTATCCCCCAGCTCGGGCTTCGCTCTGCGGCGCCAGCAATGTCCCAGTCTCCCAGTACATGGTGCATTGTAAATGAAGTACTTCAGGTACACAGGTGTGTTGACGAGAATATTTTAACAAATAATAAATTAATCAACATCGAAACATTGTAAAACAAAACGGCGTCACTTGAAAGGTTAAATATTAGATTATTAATGCTTGGCGAATATGAACAATCGTTTAACCGACTGAATAATTAAATTGGCTGCGAAGATTTTGCCAAGCCAGCGCCCTTCCGTCTGCGTATTTTTTTCTTCTCTGTGTAGTTCTGTTCACCTCCCTCATCGCATACTTTGGTCGTGTGATCTGAATTGCTCTGGCATGTTATAAAGTTTTATTATGTCATCGTGAACATTTTAAGCTTGGTTGGGTTCGGTTCATTGACAGAATATGTGTTCGAGTAAGATGCGGCGGTGTTAATTTAACACGTTGTATGCTAAATTTGTTGGCCACTTTGTAATTTGACATTTTTTTTTGGACGTTTGCATATATGCAAGTGTGTATGTAGTTTGCTGTATCGTTTGCCTGATGGGGTCATTTGGCCAAGTTATTTTGCGTGGTTTGCGCGAATTTTACGATGCAGGGAATGATAAATGAGATGACATCTGTGGTAGAAATTTATCAAAAAGTACTTATAATACGTCTCATCGTGATGCAGGAAAGATTCTGAATGTTACAAATGGGAATTTAAAATTGAAAAAAAAAACACTGGGTGTTTTAAAAATAATAGATTTTTGGAAACTTTGAAAGAAAATAAGTATTTAATATTGATGATGTTAATTTTTGGCATTGAAAGTCGAGATGAATAATTTTTCAAATTTTTTAAAGCTTCGAACCAAAATTATTCATTAAGTACAGATATAGGTAAGTAGATACTTACTTATTTGTATTGAAAAAACATTTTTAAATGTGCTCGTGAAATTCTTTTCTTAATAAAAATCCGCACGTGCCTATTTTCAATCGAGAACTGTTTTGTTATCATCTTTCATATTCCTCTCAACATGAATTTTTTTTAGGAAAAAAATTGAAAGAAAGTACAAGCTAAAAAAATAATCTTCGTTTTATTTTTTCGTATCCACAGAATCTATCATTATACTTAGGTCCTATTATTGTTATCAAATGATCAAATATTTTTTCAAAATTTATGTACCTACTACCACAGAAGTTGGAATTTTTTTCGCACGGTTCGAAAGTGAAATAAAAAAAATAAAAAATACTCGAGATAAATTTTTTGCAAAAAGTTATCCTCTTTGGAGATGAATCGTACGTAACTTTCGCATTGCAAATTTTTACTTGATAAAACTTCTACATTTTTTTTTCGCTGGTTGGAATTTTTTTCTACCTAGCTGAATTAAGAAAATACCATCTTTTCATTCGTTTTTTTTCACGTTTCATACCTTTTTTTAAAATTTAATGTTGTAGATAGTCTATCAAATTGCAAAAATTGATATTTTTCGTAAAAGTTCTTGATCTTCATTAATAACAAATTTTTTTGGGATGAAAAGCTTAGGTATAAGAAGTTTTTATCACACTGATTTAATTAAAATTAAGCCTTCGTCCTTCAGAGTTTTTCAAAAAAATTTCAAGAACAAATTTGAAGCTTTGAGATTTCATTTTCCTCGATGGATTATTATACAGGGACCTTAGTTTTTTCGAGAATTGATTTTTCGTGATTTCAGGTACTTATTTTTTTTTCAACTCAAATAGGTAGGTAATCAATTTTTCGAAAAATCCTCGATCGTGGGCAAAAAATTAAGAGAAACCACTTTGGTTTCATTTTAATGCAGTTTTGAAAGTTCGACTCTTCCCTCAATCTTCAACGAAGAATTGTTTTTAATAAATCTCAGATCTTCAAATCACTATCAAAATTCTCACAGTATACCCACTTGAAGGAAATATTTTTCGGAATTATTTTGAGTATAGAACAGACTAAAATTTGAGAACCTTACTTACATTAATTATAGGGTGGATCGTCCTAAAATAAATAGGTGAATTTCGATCGAATTAAGTAGGAGACCTTCATTTTGAGTTGAAAGTGATTCACAAATTTTTTTAGCTGTTAGCTCTCAATGTAGCTCTGGAGAAGAGATATAGGCCCTCAAAGAGGAAGAATTTTCGAATAATCGTGAATTTTTCGCTCCAGTCCCTACTCAATAATTATGATGTGGGGGGAAAATGGACCAGTCCAAAATCAAAATATTTCAAGACCACCCACTTCTTAAGGCTCCACTGAGCGGTTGAGATAAATTCGTGTTCTGAAAATTTTTTCTTCTCCAATATTTCGCAATAAATGGAGTCAAAGTAAGTATTCGAAAGATATCATTTTTGAAATTGGGGAAACATTTTGGAACAGTGGTGCCAATTTTTTGGTAAGTAAATAATTATTGTCAGTTTCAAAAAATCGAAAAAATTCCATAGGTTTCTATAGGTGTATTTTTCTCGCGATTTTTCGAAATTGGCAATAATGACCAAAAAATTGGCACCACTGGGTTTCAAAATATTTCCCCAGTTTCAGAAATATTATCTTTCGATATTTTGGCATAATTTATGCGAAATATTTGCGAGAAAAAAATTTCAAAATACGTACAAATTTACACTAAAATAAAATTAGCGATTTGAAAATTTTTAATCCCTCAAAAATGTCTTAGAAATTTGACAATTTTTCCCAAAACAGGTTGGGTAAGGGCTAGAGCGAAAAAATCACGATTTTTTCGAGAATGTCCCCTTTTTGAGGACCCATATCTCTTCTCCAGGGGCATCTCCGGAGCCAAAATTTTTTCTCATCAGGGAACTTTTACAATTCGTCAGCTCCAATCTAGCTGGAATTATGGTTCACTGAAAGAGCATGTCACCCATACCTCAAAACCAAATTTTCAGCTGCCCAATTTGATCGCAACGTTTTCTGGAGCGATTTGAAATTGCTGGAGAAAAGTCAACTTTTGCTGGAGGTTCCGGATCGGTCCAAAAATGATGGAAATCGATTCGAGGGGTCAAATTTTAGGGGTTAGGAGAAGTTTCGGGCAATTTGTTGCAAAAATAGGTGATTCTGGAATTTTTTGAAAATTTGAGTTTTTTCAATTTGTAAAAAAATACACTTTTCAACTCGTGACCTCGGATTTTCGATTCACCGACCCTAATCGATTTGGAATACTGAACCTATGATAGGATTAAATTTTCAGCTTCCGAAGTTGATTTACAACGCCTTCTGGAGCGATTTTAAATTGCTGGAGAAAAGTCAACTTCTGCTGGAGGCTCCAGATCGGTCCAAAAATGGTGGAAACCGATTCGAGGGGTTGAACTTTAGGAGTTAGGTGAAGTTTCGGGGGATTTGTTGCAAAAATAGGTGATTCTGGAATTTTTTGAAAATTTGAGTTTTTTCAAATTTGTAAAAAAATAATTACACTTTTCAATTCGTGACCTCAGATTTTCAATTCACCGACCCTAATCGATTTGGAATACCGAACTTATGATAGGATTACATTTTCAGTTGCCGAAGTTGATTTACAACGCCTTCTGGAGCGATTTGAAATTGCTGGAGAAAACTCGACTTTTGCTGGAGGCTCCAGATCGGTCCAAAAATGGTGGCAATCGATTCGAGGGGTCAAATTTTAGGAGTCAGGCAAAGTTTCGGGCAATTTGTTGCAAAAATAGGCAATTCTGGAATTTTTTGAAAATTTGAGTTTATTCAATTTGTAAAAAAATACACTTTTCAACTCGTGACCTCGAATTTTCGATTCACCGACCCTAATCGATTTGGAATACTGAACCTATGATAGGATTAAATTTTCAGCTTCCGAAATTGATTTACAACGCCTTCTGGAGCGATTTTAAATTGCTGGAGAAAAGTCAACTTTTGCTGGAGACTTCAGATCGGTTCAAAAATGGTGGCAATCGATTCGAGGTGGTCGAATTTAGGAAATAAGTGAGGTTTTAGGCAATTTGTTGCAAAAATTTACAATTCTAGAATTTTTTGAAAATTTGGAGTTTTTTTTAACTTGTAAAAAAATACACTTTTCAATTCGTCATCTCGGATTTTCGATTCATCGATCCTAATTGATTTGGAATACCGAACTTATGATATGATTGAATTTTTAGCAGTCAAATTGATTATAACGTTTTCTAGAGCGATTTAAAATTGCTGGAGAAAAGTCAACTTTTGCTGGAGGCTCCGGATCGGTCCAAAAATGGTGGAAATCGATTCGGGGGGGGGGGTTGAATTTAGGAAATACCCAAGTGAAGTTTTGTGTAATTTACCTATTGCAAAAATTTACGATTCTGGAATTTTTTAAAAATTTGAGACTACCTATTCAACTTGTAAAAAACTACATTTTTCAATTCATCATTTAGGATTTTCGATTCATCGATCTTAATCAATTTGGAATACCAAACTTATGATATGATTAAATTTTCATCAGTTGAAATTGATTACAACGCCTTCTAGAGCGATTTAAAGTTGCTGGAGAAAAGACAACTTTTTCTGGAGGCTCCAGATCGGCTGGAAAATGGTTCCATTTAATTTTGGAGGGGGTCGATTTTAGTATACAAATAGAATTTCAGATTTCTATCTCGATCCTTGCTCTTTTTGTAGAAATTCAACATATGTAGGTACAATAAAGGCTATTTTTCCTCCATTTTCAAAAGTTCGCCATCGCCAAAAAGCCAAAAATAAACTTCAGCAGCTGAAAATTTGGTTCTCAGTTCAAGGTAACATGCTCTTTCAGTGAGCCAAATAGCTCGATCGGAGCAGAGGAGTTATAAAGGTTCCCTCGTAAGTAACTTTCAACTCAAAAAGAATGTCTCTGCTGAACTCAGTCAAAATCCACTGACTATTTTTTCGAAATCCTCCCTCATCGTCAGAGACTAAAAAGGACTCGAAATAATGTTACCAAATTTAGACACGATTCTTTTTTTTCACTTCGGTTTGAAATCACGTCAAATTTTGAAAATTTTAAAATCTTCTAATAACATCTTGTAAAGCATAAAATATAAAATCCTTTCTCAAATCCTCAAAAAAAATTTCAAAGTCGAAAAAACACCACAAAAACTACACAGAAAAAATCCCGAACTTCGTATCAAGTAAGTAGGAAGATATTTACTCTCATTATGATTTCTGACATTCCTTTTTCAATTTTCATCCATTCCAATCTTCTCTAATCCGTAAGTACAAATTGAATAAAATGATCCTAACACAAGTAAATACCTAATTCTCACACTACATAAACCGGTCGATTTAATCCACCTTTTTCTCTCACCTGAAAAATATTCCAGCCAACAAAACACTCATTTTGAACACATCGTATCGTAACAATAAAATATGCATTATAAACCCCTAAATACGCCGATCACTAAATAATGTACCTAGTTCACAAATTCAACCGAGCAAGTTGTAAAAAGACGTGAAAAAGAATCTGTAAGGTATCAAAAAAGAAACACATAGACCGGCTCATTACTATACCTTCCATAACATATCCAATTAACCAAACGATCATTTCAAAGATGAAAAAGAGAGGCGAAATAATAATACACGTTTTTGATAGCTCTAGCAGAGCGGCAAATATGCTATAAAAAAAATCTCAATGAGATGACGATGGTGTAATAAGAAGGCGTGTGCGAAGTTATATGCTACAGATACCTTACGCATCGTACTCTGATATTTTCATCTTGACGACAAAGTCGATCGTACTATTCGATGAGAGAATGGCCTAAACGTTTCATTAACTATATCGCATTTACATAAAGCTACCTAGTTATGTTACGATACATAAGATTTTCATTTCGTTGGCTGGTTTTTTTCTATTTCTTTGCTTTCTTCCTATGAATGGGTACTCTTAATACATAGGTAGGTAAGTAAAAGAAATGGACTATTTGATAAACGGCGCAGTAGAATGTAATTTAAAAACCATCCCATTCATTTGAAGCATTACAGTAATTTATACGATTAATTAATAGGTTCGAATTTCTCAAGGTACCTATACTATCGTTGGAGAAAATATTTCGCGTTGTAACCACCTCAGCGCAGCGTCTTGCCAGCTCGTAAAATGTTAAGTAGATAATTCGATTAACGAAAAATCATTAAAAATCTCATAATAAAGGTATTAAGTAAACCGATCCGATAGATATACATAGTTTATTGTAAATAAATTACATTTCATTCGTATAGAATCCGGCAAGAGCTCGGTCCATGGCATCTTAGAGAAGAGATGGGCATTTCAGCTCAGCAATTTTTTTTCACTTTCTATTTTGCATTTTGTATTCACACCAAATTTAATTCGACTGTCGACGTGTGAAATATTCGAAAATTGCGAATCGAATTTCCATTTAAGAAGTGAAAAGTGACTCGAAACCGGTTTAGTAACGATATAGGAAAAAAATTCCCCATTTTGTCAAATCGGATTAAAACTCGGTTAGAAAATCGTTAACCCAGCTGAAAAAAAGGTATAAAGGCTGGCGTTTTTTTTCCTCCACCGAAATGACTGATTAAAAAAACAAATTATCACATCGTGTCGGATATCATCGCAGGTGGTATTAGCGCAATTTATCGATAACATACAAGTTTACTCGATTGTAATGAACGTCATCGTCGTGGCTCGTGGGATGAGATTATAAGGTGGAAAAAAACAAGTCGTAGCTCTCGTACTCGAGAGATGAGGTGTACTCGGTATTTTTTTCGTCCAAAGTACGACCCTCTCGACCCTCGTGTAGTATTCAATCTTCTGGATAAGTTTTAGAAATTAGCGAGAGACGCGTTATTGATGCGTGTTTGAGTTTAAAGACTAGTGTAGCGTTAAAATAGGGTTAATTTTATTAATGAGATGGCTTAACGTGTAGAGTACGAGAGTATACCTTTACCTATATATGTAGGTATTGGTGGAAACGCGCGGGTGAATTTCCCCAAGTACTAATCACCCATCGACTATCGAGCTATCGAAATACCAACACAGCGAGATCGCGTCAATTTTTATGCCAATTCGTCGTGCGAAATAATACCTATTCCTATAGTGTAGGATAGATTTACTCGAGACGTAGTATACGAGTATATTCTGCTTTACCTATATAGCTTAGATTCGTCCTTCTGGTCCTATGGTCGTCGACGTCGACCCGCACAGAAAATTCTTTCAGGTGGAAAAGGCATAAGTAAATATTGATTTAAACGGTTATCTGTCAATGTTTGCACAGGTCATTGGAGCTAGTTTATAGGTAGGAAGAGATACGAATATTCGGATCAGACGAACGACGACGACCGACGACCAATTTATAGACTCCTACAATAATGATGACGTCGTCATGTTTCGCAGATTGTACGCAGATTTGATGTATTTTGTTTAATTTAATTTTTTTTAAAATAAGATTCGAGGTATCTTGCAATCAATTTATCTGTGACATTTGAGCAATTTTGGATTCTAACTTCGAGATTTTTTTTTTTGATTTGAAAAAAAAATGAGAATTTGAAATTCTTCGTTCAGCCAATCTGGAGCCTCCAGCAAAAGTTGACTTTTCTCTAGCGATATCAAATCGCACTAGGGTGTTGCAATCAACTTCGGCTCCTGATCGAAAATTTAATCCTGTCATGATTTCGGCTTTCTGAATCGATTACGAAAAGTGAATTACCTACCTACAAATTCAAAGCGATGAAATGGAAAATAATGTTTTTACAAATCGCAAATTCAAAAAAAATATCCAAAATCGTCAATTTTTGCAACAAATTACTCGAAACTTCGTCTACTTTGTAAAATATATCCCCCCCCCTCAACAATCGAATGTAAACATTTTTTGACCTGATGTGGGGCTTTCAGCAAAAGTCGAATTCACTCCACAGCAATTTCAACTCGATCCTGAAAGTGTTTTAATTAACTTCGACAGCTGAAAATTTAATCCTGTCATAAAAGTTCAACTTTCTGAATCTATTACAAAGGGTGATTTGCAAATCCGAAGCGATGAAATGCAAAATGATATTTTTACTAATCTCATATTCAAAAAAAAAAAAAATTCCAAAATCGTTAACTTTGCAACAAATTACTCGAAACTTCGTCGTTCGTCTACTTCGTAAAGTTTACTCCCCCCCCCCCACAATCGAATGTCACCATTTTTTGAGCTGATGTGGAGCTTCCAGCAAAATTTGACTTTTCTCCATCAATTTCAAATCGCTCCTGAAAGTGTTGTAATTAACTTCGACAGCTGAAAGTTTAATCCTGTCAGAAGTCCAACCTTCTGAATCGATTACGAAGGGTGAATTGCAAATCTAAAGCGACGAAATGGAAAATGATGTTTTTACAAATTTCAAATTCAAAAAAAAAATTCCAAAATCGTCAATTTTTGCAACAAATTACTCGAAACTGCGTCCGTTTCCCAAAAGTTAACCCCCCCCCCTTTCACCATTTTTTGAACTCATATGGAGCTTTCAGCAAAAAAACAGGGTGTCCCCCAAGGAACGATATTAGGTCCATTCTTTTTTATAACATACATAAATGATCTACCCAATTGTATCTCTTACCCATCAACGTTATTTGCAGATGATTCCACTGTTCTCCTGAAAGTAGATAAAAATAACCAACTCTCTATCCTTAAAGATGGTTTGAAATGAATAAAATGGCCCTGAACCTACAGAAAACTGTAGTAGTCCCCTTCACCTCTGGCATACAGCACACTTTGGACAATTCTAGAAATTCCTCTTTACCAGAATTCAGGGAAACTGCAAAATTTCTGGGCATTACTGTAGAAACCAGAGTCCTGCACGGTATAGTTAAAAGTTATCTGCGTTAGTCGCGTGTCGTGTGCGGTAAGCTACCAAATATAACTCATCCAAAAGCAGTTATATTAGCGTTAGCCTATGCGGATAATTTTGTAGTTAAAATGACTAAACTACCTGCGATTATACCGCGCTCTTATCGGAAATGTAATGTTCGATTCTGTCTTATCTGTTTGATGAGTCACCAAAATGTATTGTTGAGACACCAGAGAACCGAATGCGGTTAACGTATGGTTATTAACCTAACTTACCGCTGGTTGCGCGCGCCGACAAAAGTAACTGCAGTTTGTAACCTGTAGTTAAATTAGCCGATAGCTCCGGCGGTTATCCGGCTATTTTAACTTAACCGTGCAGTACTCTGGTAGAAACTAACTTGAAGTGGACTAGCCATGTAGATAAGCTTACAAAAAAACTATCATCTTACAACTACCTTCTCTATCAATTGAAAAAAACAGCATCAATCGCTACACTAATAGTATATTACGTGACAGGAGCGGAAAGTATGCGATTAATGAGTGCAAAGTTTAAGGAGCGAGGCAAAGCCGAGCGACTTAAATTGCACAGATTGATCGCATTACTGTCCAATCCTGTAAACAAACCTTCATTGATGAAAAAATTATTACAACACCATCCCTATATATACTGCAGGTATCAATAATGATAAAAAAGAATATTATTCAGCCTTCAGTACTGACCCATAACTATAATACCAGAGGGATAAACTCAATCTTTGCCGATCAGATGAGGACTAAAGTCAACAGGGAAGGAATAGATACTATGGCAGTAAAAATCTGTAATAGTCTCCCTCCACAAATCAAAGATGTTCATAATATTAAGTTATTTCAAAAATTCCTTCAAAAATTGCTAATCAAGGAGGCATTTTATTGTGTAGATAAGTTCCTGGGCAAACTATAACCCTCTATTGAATTATTTTTATGTTTATTACTTTATTTATTATTTCATTTTGTTTTGTTTTGTTTTATTTTATTTCATTCATTTCATTTTATTGTATTGTTGATCATTGTAAAGTTGCTCTGTAGGCACTATCGATGTAAATGACCATGTAAATGCCGCTTCCAGTACCTTACAATAATTGATTTGATTTGATTTGATTTGAACTTACTTTTCTCCAGCAATTTCAAATCGCTGAAATGACCTATTGAAAAGTGTATGTAAGTACTAGTGGTCTGCACGGGTTTGTCTGAAAGCCCGCGGGCCGAGCCCAATAAAAGTCGGGTCGGGTTGGGCCAGGATTGTCGGGGTTGTCGGGCTTCCTCAGGCTCGGGTTTCTTACTCAACGCATGCGCTGTGAGTACTTGTAAATAAAGAAGTGTAGCACCATGTTCACGTCACAACAATACCTATTGTTGGGAAAACCATCTCGTTGCATCACGCCAACGTTGCAACAAAATTTATCGGAAGTGTTGAAAAAATTATTGTCAGGTCGGGCTCGGGCCCTTCAGGCTTGTTTCGGGCTTTCGGGTCGGGTCGGGCTTTTTGCCCGAGTACTTGGGCCAGGTCGGGTAAGCCCACGGGCTTGCCCGACCCGCGCAGACCACTAGTAAGTACTTCTTTTTGTAAGTGCTTCTTTTCCTAAAAATTTTCAAATTTCAAAGAAAATTCGAAAAAAAAGTTCCAAAATTGTCATTTTTCAATAAAAGTCTTATATTTTTGTCTAGTTATTTTATATTTCTCTTTCGACTACTCAAAATTTCTCATATCCTCTAAAATTAGGCACCCGAATCAATTGTCACCATTTTTGGACCGATCTGGAGCTTCCAGCAAAAATTGGTTTACCTTCCGAATCGATTACAGAAGATGAATTGCGCAAATTCAAACCGACAAGTTGAAAAGTGTTGGTATTTTTTTATGTCAAAAATTTTTAAACTCGGAAGAAAATTACAAAATTGCCAATTTTTCAACAAATTACTCAAAATTTCTCATACCCCCTAAAGTTGACCTCTCGAATCGATTATAAACATTTCCCATCCGATATGGAGCCTCCTGAAAAAGTTGGTTTTTCTCCAGAAATTTCAACCACTTCACTCGAAGCTTATTTTTTTGATTCAGTAAAAATGTGCCTATGAAACATGGCGTGATGGGAGGGTTATACATTAGGGAGGGTCGTTTTTCAATTTTTTCGAATTTTTATGGAGCCCAACAAAAAATTGTGGCCAATTAACCTCAATAAGACGTACAGGAAATTTTAATATTTTTGGTAAATGTTTGACCCCCCTCCCCCTTCCTTCAGCTAAAGGTTTTAAAAATTGAAAATTTTTATACATATGTTGAAAAAATTGATTTTTCAGCTTAAATGGTCCATTGATGCCCAAATTACCCACTTATTCAATTCTAATTTCACTATCTTAGGAAGGTGATCACAAAATTATCATATTTTGAAGGGAAAAAACGAATATTTTGAAAACTCCTGAATTCAGTGAAAATTAACTTTGAACTTTTCTAATGAGCTGAAAACAATCACATGCAAGTAATTAAGACGTCAAGAGACCACCTGAACTTGAAAAAAAAAATCAAAAAATTGAAACAATTGAAAATTTATCAAACTTTGAAAACTTCGAGCTCGAGTTAAGAGGGGGGGGGGGGGGGGTTACCAAAAAATCTGACATTTTTCCTGCGTCTTATTGAGGTCATTGTGACATTTTGTTTTGTTGAGCTCCATAAAAATTCGAAAAAAAATCGAAAAACGACCCATTCGTTGTAGTGTAGATTTTAAGAGTTACAAGAAGTTTGAGTAATTTTTTGCAAAAATTGGCAATTTTGGAAAAATCTAAAAACGTAAACAGCACCAAAAAAAAACAGCCTAATGAGCGAAGTAGGGTACATATATGATAGGAAACGAAACCCTGTCGGAAATTGTAATCAAGATTTTGATTTACCTCTTGAAAACATTTTTACTCGTAATTCATTTTTTCGAAAACAAATTTTCAAGTTCCCCTCTCTTCCTTCCTAGCCTTTGAAAAAACTTATTTTAAATTTGTAAAAATTAATTTTCAACTTTCACAATATTTTCGATGATGTATTTTCGACATTTTTTACGGACTTAGAGTCATAACCAAAATTCTCCCAAATGGTATATTGTGAATTTTTGTTGTGGAGAGACAGGATTCGAAATTTTAAGCTGCCGAAGTCGATTGCAAGCGCCGTCTGGAGTGATTTAGTATTGTTAAAGAGAAATCCAACTTTTGCTGGAGGCTCCAGATCGACCCGAAAATTGTGAAAATCGATTTATCTTCCATATTTACTTCTTTTGTAGAAAATTAAAATGCCAAAAACTACTTCCACCATTTTCAAAAATTCGCCAAAAATCGAAAAATAAAGTTCGACTGCTCAAAATTCAATTCTGACGTCTCGCTTTCATGCTCTCTCACGTGAGTCAAATTCTCTCTCGACTGCAGCAAAACACACTTCATAAAGATACCCTGAATTTATCAACTGTGCAAAGTAAACCCTCTCAACATGAAAAAAAGTTACCACCGAACTCTCAAATAAACACGTAAGTACTGATTACCTCTCATCAACTACATCACTTCACATCATATCGAATATTCTTCTTTTTTCTCACCCCACTCGAGACAATTTATAACTTTTTTTTTGCTCGCGAATTTCCGATTCAATTACATCGCGTTGCTGTTTTGGCGACGCGACGCGATTAATTTCGCAAAACTTACAAATTGTTTTCATTTGTTTGCGTTTGAAAAAATGACTGTTGGTTAAGAATCTGCTGTTGGCCGGGACCGATGAAAAATGACTTTTTACAACTTCTGCATCTCCACCTACACGCTTCTCTGTTGGTGACTAAAACTGTCATACAAGTTAGCTTAGTTTTGGCCAGACCTCTTTATTAGAAAAGTTTGACCCGGACCTTAACTACTAATAAAATTATTAATCACCGTGGAAATATAATTACCGTGAAATATTGTATAGATATAGTGTATATGGTAGGTATACATAACTTATGTATGGACGGGTGATAGATGTAGTTGTAATGTATTCTTCGTTGAGATAAATGTGCAGTATTGTTCGATCAAGTTTTGGGTTCGGTTTTACAGCTGATGTTATTGTGAGTATAATTTTGGTAGAAATTGGCGCAATTGAATGTTTTTAAATACCAGTGTAATTTTTAATTTTTTTCAAGATTTGTTCAATGTTTTCCCCTTCGATTCTCAGAATTTCATTTTATTTTTTAAAGTAGCCATCTGTTTATGCTCAAATGGATAAATTGGACGGCTCTGTCTGCTCTTTCTTCCCATCGTAAGCGATATTCAACTTCATCGCATTCAAATAGACGATGATATTCGGTTAATTGGTCACGAATCACGAAAAAAATCTATAGATGTTTCCATACTTCTTCTTTAATTGTTATTCGAATGATCGTTCATTTCGTTTTAAGCGATTAAACGCTCTCTCTAATTACCGCCTCCTCCACCTCATCCCATACATTCAACTAGAAGATGACCACGGCCACGTGCGTTTCAAGTTCAATACGAAAACATCATTTCCTCGGTTCTCTCCACCCACATTTTTTTCCATTTTATTTACTTGATTATTGAAAGATTACTTCCTAAATCCCTTGTAACCAAATTTTAGGCCCTAAAGCTCATTTTTGGATACAACTTTGAAAAATTAAAAAAAAAACTCAAAATTTTTTTTGGTGATTTTTCTCTAAAAAACTGAATTAATTGTAAATAATTTGTTTAATTTGACTCCCATCGCCATCAAAAATTAAATTTGACTAGTTTTGGGTCATTCTGGAGCCTTCAAGTGATTTTTCAATTTTCTCCAGAATTTTCAAATCGCTCCCAAGGGGCTAAAAATGAACGTTAGAACCTAAAACTTGATGGATACCCTTTCATCAGGCGATATCTGAACAAAAAAACTTCTCAAAAAACTTCTCTGAAAATTTGATTTTTTTCAAATTTTTTGGAATTTGAAAATTGGACAAAAATTTACTTTTGAACTGGCACTACTGAAAGTTCTCAGTAACCACCGAAAACGGTCGAGAGGATGCCCAATAAGTACTGACCAAAGTTACGGATTTCGAAGGCAATTTTTGGCTTCCTCAAAGCAATTTGAAATTTCTGGAGAAATTTTAAAAATTGTTGGAGGCTTCAGAAAGGTCTAAAACTAGTAGATGTGGATGTTTGTGGAAGTTGAATTGATAAAATTATTTGTATTCGTTCAGTTTGCTCAAAAAAATTTATACTTTGTAAAAAGGTTTGAAAATAGGGCTTGAAACAGTTTTTTTGAATTTTTAAAATTTTTATTTGCCAAAAAAATGAACTTTAGGACCTAAAATCTTGGTTGAAGGGTTTTCGGATAAGTTCTTTCGTCAAAATTTTCTGTTATAGGAACTCGAAAAAAAAAATCATACTGGAAAAATATTTTTAAATTTAATTTTTAAACACCCAGAAATATTCATAAATTTTTTTAAAAATTATAATTTTTCAGAAAATCTTCACTTTGTAATTTTTTTCTTCATTTAGAAATTCATCGTTCACAATTATGTAGATATTTCACTTTTATAAATAAATAAAAAAAAAAAAAAAAATACGATTTGAAAAACATTCCATCTAATTTTTCAAAACGTGATACCGAAACTCACATTAGTGAGTAAAAAATCCTCTCGATTTAGATTACCCCTCACATAATTCACGACATTCAAGTCTTAGGTAGGTAAATCTTTACTTCCTTATCAGTCCACCCTTCTACAACCCTAACGAAATATTCTATCACTAAACAGCTAAAGCTATTATACATAAATATGTAGTAAGTAGGTAGGTAGCTAATGTATAAAAAATGTAAAAAAATTTCTTACCTGAAAATTATCACATTGGTATTCGGCGTACGAAGCCGCATCGAAGAGTTTAACTTCTTGCAACGAACCCTTGAAACAAGACAAAGCGAATAAAATAATGAAAAATAAATCCATACTACAAAGTGCTATCATCGACGGTAATGACTGAACATTTCGATATTATCGCAGCTTAAACAACGAAACGATGAAGACGAGACTCTAATAATTGCAGACGTAGGTAAAAACATAGTCTATTAGGTAATAGTATTAACGGTACATGACATTTTATCGATTAAATGCCACCACTTATCATCATCATCGTCATCATCGACTTTTCTATCAATTCTACGAACCAATAAAATAATATGATTCGATTTTCACCATGTTCGCGAAAAACAAAAAAAATCACCACTAAGTATTCGTAGTATTTCGCTGCTACAGCTACGTAATCGTACACGACGATAATAAAATTCGAGAGGCATATCACACACACGAAGAAGCAGCGTAGAACATTACGATGATAATTGCACCATGCGACTGACTAGAGTTGCCAGCATCAAACCGACCGGATCAACACGTCGGCCACTAATCATACGTGATAAATTAAAATCCACTTAGAAGCGTCTCAAACAATGCCTTTTGAAAAAATCTCGCGCTCGTGTTCTTTTTCCTTGTAATTTTTGTCTTTAGCGTAAGAAATTATAATAAGTGTATTCGATGTGGGAGAAGGGGTGAGAGGGGGTGATGTGGTTGTAGTCTCTACGTAGGTAGATTTTTCGATCAGCATAACCATACCTAGGAGTAGGTACATAAAACCAGTAGAGAGAGTAACATTATTATGCAGGGTGTGCATCGTGTATTAGGGTGGTCTTCGATTACATGTTTAATGATTTTTTTTCAATTCACTTCTCCCTTATTCTCAGCCTAATTGTCACCCCTTCATGTGCAAAAACCCGTAGAACGTTTGCTAGGAAAATTTCACGATTGAATTTTAATATTTTGAAAAAAATTGTAGGTGCCTGAGATCATATTTGCATGAAATTTGTTATTACAGACACCAAAAATTTGTATTCGTGACCTCCCAATTACACTCGAGACTTTTCTAGATGTCTTCAA
This sequence comes from Planococcus citri, assembly GCF_950023065.1. Lineage (NCBI taxonomy): Eukaryota > Metazoa > Arthropoda > Insecta > Hemiptera > Pseudococcidae > Planococcus > Planococcus citri. The sequence goes on along the minus strand of NC_088679.1, from coordinate 17,318,343 downwards.
GTGTGGTCCTCAAAAGTCAAAAGTGACTTTCGCGAAATGCTTAAAAATAAATCTTCATAAAAACTCCTACCCTTACGTAGAATTCTAGAAAACTGAAAAAACTCTAAATTTTAATTACTTACTCTCGATGGCCTCCCTTTCCAAGAGGTTCGACTAGTATACGATTTTCAAAACATGAAAAATCAAAATTAATGAATTTTAAAAATTTGGAAATCTTAATTTGGGCTGGTTGCTCACTTCAATTTGGACATTTTTGGCAAGAATCTATCCAATATTTTAGATAATTTTTAAAACAAAATTCCAGTCTCCTACATTTTCTATTGCTCGTTTTTTTTTTTTCAAAAAAATCTTGAAAGCTTTTCAATTTTTTATAATTTTTTTCAGGTCTTCAGAGTAGGTATATGGGTGGCCCGAATTTCAAGTACACTATTCCAATTTTGAAAATAAAAAGTCAAAAGCACGAGGGCGTCGAGGGCCAATTTCAACCCCTTGACAAACATGTGAGTTGAAAATGGTGAAATAGAATTTTAGGGCTCTCAAAATCGTACAAAAGTTTACTCTTAAAAAGCTTATTACCTAAAATCAGTTTTTATTTCAATGTAAAAATTCCCAAAAACGGTTCAAATAGATTTTTAAAGCTTTTTTCTTCTTTATCTAGACAAAAAATTATAACAGTTTTGAAAAAAAAACGATCATTTTTAAACTCTAGACCTCTTATTATAAGAAAATAGCTAAGTAGGTATACATCAGAAATTGAATAAAATACCTAATAGAGAATATAATTGCATGAAAGTTTATGTCACCTTTAAACATAAGTAGGCACTCATTTTGAAATGAACCATACTGGAGGGGAGAGCTGGAGAAGGTCGAATTTTTTGAAATTTTTGCAACCATTAGGTATTTTGAATATTCTTAAATTTTTTGTGTTCATTAATTTTTTTGAAGCTTGAAAATTCTCAAAATGTCCTCAATAAAAATTCACCTCATCATGAAATTTGTGGTCATCAAATGGTGAAAAATAATAAACATAATATTATGTAGGTTGATTAAAAATAGAGAAAAATCCAATCAAACATTTTGCAAAAATCAAGAGGAAAAAAGGCAAAATTATTTTTTCAAACTTTTAAAAAAAAATAAAGTTTTTGAAGAAAAAAACGAAAATCAGGTTTTTAAAAATATGCTTGATATAAGTAATAACATTATCATCACGTATAGAAAAACTGTCATGAAGCTGCAGTCGACTCGACCACAGCAAAAAAAATAAACAGTCCAAATTCAGCGTTTTTGACTTTTTGGAGGAAATCGAACAACTTGAAAATTTTAGATACTCGTAGACTGGCATGATCGAAATTTTACAAAAAATTGCACCAATAAAAGTAAATTCTGGCAACATTGCAAGCTCGAATTGGTAGGTAGCCAAAATAGGTCAAACTTCAAAATACCTATTCTATCTTTTCGGCTACTCTGCCTTATTTTTGACTCAAAAACGAGTGATTTTCTGAGAAATATTTTGATTTTTACTTCTCAGCATCGAAACTCATTTTTGCTTCGAAAATTGACGATTTTCAACAAGAAATCATTTCTTTTCATGGTGTTTCAAAAATATTTCATCAATAGCTAGGTGACTTCGGAATACTTTGTCCAATCAAAATTCAAAATCAACGTTTACCAAAAATATCCATTTTTTTTAGGTTTTTGGAACCAAAAGAGTCGAAGTCCAATTGAAGAGCTCTATTCCAAAGTGGGTAAGTCATTTTTAAAAAAATGCACGTTTTACGGAGATTTTTACTTCAAAAGTGAGTTAAGTCATCGATTTTTCAAAGTGATTTTCTCAACAAGCAATTGTTCTATGTCCAAAGAAAGGAAATGTGCACCGACCTTTCGAAACAGAACAAATTTTAGCAACAAAAATTTTAAACGCATTTTTTGGTGAAAAAATGACTTAACCCACTCTGGAATAGAGTTCTTCAATTTTTTAGAAATCGAATTGACCAGAACTAAAAAAAAAATATTTTTTTGAATTTTCTTAGGAGTAACAAATAATTAATTTTTTAAAAGCCCAAAAATCGTTGAAAACGTGTTTTAATGCATCAAAAGCGAGAACTAGAACCACAAAAGACAGTTTTTAAAGTTATTTCAACCTCCCCCCCCCCCCCACAAAAAAATTCAGTAGCATCAGATAAAATTATGGCTGAACTAGTAAGCCTCTTCTGGTTCCTTCCAAGATTTTTAAAAAATGAATATTTTTGATCAGCATCGATCTCACTTTGATTGAACAAAGTTTCCAAATTCACCTAGCATGTTGATGAAAATATTTTAAAACGCTATGAAAAGAATTAAATTTTTGTTGAAAATCGTCAATTTTCGAAGTAAAAATGAGTTGCGAAGCTGAGAAGCAAAAATAAAAATGCTTTTCAGAAAATCACTTGATTTTGAGTCAAAAATGAGTCACAGCAGCCGAAAAAATGAAACATTTTGATGCATACTGAAGACTGACTCTAGATTCGTGAGTTTTAGAGCGCGTAGAATCCGAAAATATATCGTCGATTCACCCAGAAAGACCCAAAATCGAATCCAGCATGCACTCATTACCTTTAAAAGTGATTATAAGAATTTTAAAAATTACAGAACTTCTATTATTTTCAATTTTCAACGAATTTTTGAAATGGAAATCACTGCAGGGTACTTACAATTAGTGTATTGCAGAACCGAATCGATTTTTTGTAATAAAAAGTAGGCCAATATTGAGATGAAATTGTGGAATTCTTTTTTTCCCCTCGAGTTAACCTCTCCTCCACTTTAAAATCTAATGCAAATTAAATTTCAAGCCAATTTAGAGCCTCCAGCCTTAATAAATAGGTATATCTCCAGAATTCTGGAATCGCTCCAGAAAGTGTTTTACCTAATCAATTTGATTATTGTTGGAGGTTTCATATGAGGTTGAAATTTGTTGCAATCAATTCAGAGGGTCAACTTCAAGGAGTTAAAGAAATTTTCTAGGAAGTAATTTTTTTTGAAAAATAAACGATTTTGGATTTTTTTCAACGTGAGATTGTTGTAGAAAGTCAACTTTTACGGAATAAGTACATTGAACGAGCACAAAATTAGTGGCAATCGATTGAGGGGTGGAGGGAAGAGGATACACTTTACAGAAGAAGTCGATTTTTATATTTTCAGCTATTTTTTCGCCAGTTTCAAAAAAATTGATTGCTTCATATTTTTTTTAAAAAAATTTTGCCAGTTTAGAAATTTCATTAAAAAATCAAAAAACCAACTTCAGAACTTCTAAATTTGGTTCTGAGTTGAGAGTGGTCCTAAACTCTTTCAGAGAGCTAAATTTTAGTTCAATTTGCAGACGACAGATTGTAATGATTCCTTTGTAATAAAGTTGTGTTGTCCTCGAATAATTTTGTTCCCAAATTCAACTCATTTTGTGAGAGAAATCTTCAAAATATGTTCGTAGGTACCTAGGTGTAGGTATATGAAACTGAGAAAAATCCACACATTTCGTAAGTAGGTAGTGCCTATCTAAAAAGGGTACGTCACGTGTAATTCTTGAAAAAGAGAAAAAAAATGTATTCTAAATAATCATACAGCTGCAATAATAATAAAATAAGCCGGCACTGAATTGAATTTTATATGTGGCTGTATTATAGAGAAATGCTAGCAGGATAAAAACACCAACAAACAGCAACACCATGATACCCTTTCGATACCACACGTACATAACTATATAGTCATTGCAGGTTACCTTTTTTAATACCTACACATTTTCCATAGTTCGTTACCCAGTAAGTAATACTCGTAAAGTGAAGAAAAATTACGCGTATCTAAGCAGAAACACCTAACCTAGCAACATTCGCATTCAATGATACGAGAAGACCATCATACTACGTATAAGCATATAGCACACACTATATAAAGTCTATAAAAGCTCTTCACACCACATATATGGAAGGCGAAGCACACGCATAGACAACCAGCCGAAATATAAGGGTAGGTATATAAGTACACAACCTACCTACACGTTACATGAAAAAAAAAGAAGAAACCTTAATCGTATCGAGTTCTGCGTAACAAGAAGCAATTATCTAATGGAAAATGATGCATAAAAAGTGCAAATTGAAAATCATCTTCAAGTTATAATAAACTAAAGTACATAGTGTATAACAGCAGCATCCAGCCAACCACATATACATACATAACGATACTGTGAGATGAGAACCGCGTAGAACAGAAGTAGTCGAGTACCTATCTAAACCTATTCCTAAGTGTAACGTGGTGCATTAAGATTCGAGATTACATATTTCAGCGATATTTACACGCCACACCACGTTAAACGATCCAGCGAGAGGGATATAGATGGGGTAAGACAAGCAGCGAATTTCCAAAGGGGTTAACGGTGGTTTTATTTCTGGTCGATGGGTGTGATACGATGTGTATCCAATAAATTAACCTTTACAGCGTAATCAATTGAATTAATCACTCCTTTTGTGTTCGTCATTAATTAAAACATTTTATACATATTCGTGTGTAGAAAATTCCCTTCTGCGTACTCGCAAACACTTTGTCGGCGCGATGGAAAAAAATTAACACTACGTAGGCATATGTGCGATACTACACACCAAGTTGGCAAGTTAGCTAAGGTACCTAGGTAGATTTTTGATCCTTTGCGAAAAATAACCTTTCTGATTAGAGATTATCATTTCAGGTTCAGCTGTAGCAGGCGTAATATTCCATCCTTTTGTTTTCGAGCTATTGAAAATTCTCGTATTAAAAAAAAAATGAATTTTTAACGCGAAATTTTATATCTATCATGTGTTGTAGGTTGTTGGGTGCTATTGGGTCTGGAAATTTTCAACGAAAAATTTAGCAATTTGTTTTTTTATTTTTAAGTGGGCATTTTTTGTTTTTTTTTTTTGTGTAACTAGGACTCTGGAGAAAACAGTAAAATAGGTGTAATAATATTCGTGGAGAAAGAGATGAAAGATGGGTAACTTGGGTTGAAGGTATAGTAGGCTGAATCTATTCATTTTCAAACCTACACAGCATACTTACCTACATTATATGAAAATTTTTGCCTTCAGCGTCAATGCTTCTTTATTATTAAAATTACGAGACGTTTTCAAAATTTGTTGAAAATTTTATATTGCTGCGATATATACCTATATGTATCTTGCAGCAACTTACGAGTACAGTTTCTTCAAATAAAGGAGCATCCCTCTTCTTAATTTTGAAGATTTCAAATTAGAATTGTGGCTTCAAGAATAAGGATGATCGTTTTTCACTTTTTCCCTGTCGCACACATACAAAAAAAAACAATGCAAGATGATCGAGATGTTTTACATAAATTTAGAACTCTCTTTGATTAATTAAAACGAGGAAGTCTTTTAAACTGACACATTCCAATTAACCAAACCAAACCAAACCATGCTACGATAGAAAAAACACTGATGCATTATGCGTGAGAAGATCGTCTTTTCGTCAAATTATTCCAATATATGTAGGTAAATCTTTTACGAACGAAATGAACGAATAGATTCACTTCTTCAACTTCTTGTGAACCATTTGTATAGAAACTGATCCGTCTATACAAGCGAAGCGAATCGAATCAAATCATTTACGAACGATTGGTGATTGAATAAATTGGTTGATTTATTAGTGAATCATTCGCAAACGTATCACGTAATTTAGTCTTCTAAACACGTCCCGTGTTTTTTTAATTGAATAATTTTTGGCGAATCATTCGCGAACTGATTGAATATTTTTTGGTGAATCATTCGTGAACGAATTGATTTGTATAAGTGACTCCTTCGCGAACGAATTAATTCATAAATTAATGATATCGTTCACAAATGATTCGCTAAATATGAATCTATTCGTGAATCTGAAAATTCCGTAACTAAAATTTCAGCTGCAAATAAAGTTAATTTTTTGAATTTTTGGCGAACTTTTAAAAATCCAAAATTGGCCATTTTTGACGATTTATGTTTTTTTTCAAAAAGTGTATCTATAAATTATTGTTTTCATTTAGTTAAAAGGATGAAAATTGGCTTTGAAAATAATATTGATTTTTGGGCCATTCAGGTCGAGCTTCGACTTTTCCAAAATTTTTGAATTTTTCCAAAAAGGAGAAAATTTATTCAGGCAGTTGAAAACCGAGTTGTGGCTCATTCTTGACAGGGGGAGGGGTCATTTCGGCTGTATTTTTTTGACAAACATAATTAATTAGGTTGAAAATGAATTCATAAAAATCAATATAATTTTATTCGCAGAGAAAATGGCTGCATGTTTGTCTAAAAACCTGAACTTCCGCATCGGATGTCACCATTTCGAGCCATATTTCAGGAGCTTCCAGCGCTTTTTCAATTTTTTTAATGAAAGTTTTTTCTTCAGACAAAAACCAGGTTCGAAATCACTGAAAAAATAAGTAGGTAACCAAAAGTTACATCGAAATTGAAAGCTGATATGTTTTCAGTTATTGTATTTTAGCTTTTGAATTTTGGATTCATTTCCTTTCCTTTTCACAATCATTCGTATTTTTGACAGATCGCTAAATAAGAGATCAATCAAAATTCAAAATTGATGCTGTGGTTTACGACTGATTTATTGAAACGAGTTCTCATCAATTCTGAAGAGCTGATTTTCGGGATTATGATCGAAGAATGACATTTTTCGAGTGTAGTGAAGAGATAAATTAAGAATTATTGGGATAAATTATTGTTTTTGTTTTACATTGATATTTTAGATACTTGTTAAGAAAATTGACTCATTTATTATCAAATTAAACATCATGTCCAAATTCTATCTATGTACGTCCTATACCTACGGATAACACCTCGCAGAAATTTTTGGTAGGTACTTATTTCATCATCTGTCATCCTCCACAAATTCATTCAAATTCATTAGGTGAAAAAATTGGAAACCGATTACATATCAAATTTATTACCATTTCGTTGAATTTTTCGCATAAATGCTCGACTACAAGATAGAAGAACATTCAATTATAAGCTCATTTCCATCGAGAATTCAATATAAATAAAGCAATCCACCCTCGCAACAATTTGTTGGTTTTACAAAGTACCACGAAGTAGGCGCTTACCAATCACTATATTCGCCTTATCAGCTGAGATAAGTACACCTTTAAGTAGGTACGATATGCTAAAAAAAAAGCCAAGAAATCCGGCACCATTTAAGCTTCGCCATTTCGCGAGAAAATAAGTAATAAATAAAAGCCTCGACGAAATCAACTTAGCACCATAAAAACCTACAGTATATTTAAAATTAACGGTTTTTTTGGCTCGATCCCAAAGCATAATATTTTTTTCCACTATGAAATTTTAACTAAGGTGAATTACTCGAGACTTAATGGCGAACGATTATGGTATAACTCGCGCGAATTTTCTCAATGCTTCACAGAGAGTAAGTAAGTTAAGAGGAAGAGTAAGAGAGATGGAACGATGAGTACCTACAAAGAAAAACATAAACTTCTCTCCGCCTGCGAAAGGCAGAAGCAGCAAACTGTATACAATACGGTGCTTGATTCACGTTTTACCTCGCAGGCACTTGTAGTTGTACCTCTATAAGCAGTAACACGAAAGCACGAAGCATCTTCATCTCTCTATACACCAGAATTATTGTTTTGTGAAACGTAGGTACTGCACGGTACATTTACAACGCCGCCAACTCAATCGAAATTGTTTAATTGGAAGTTAATTAAATTTCAACTCGAGGCTACGAGTTAACTCGAATTAAGCCTGTCGAAATGGCGAAAATTTTTTTCCCCCAGTTTTCTTTATTTTAACTTTATCTCAATATCTGAACTATGATGTTGGAGCTGCTGAGCTGCAACTTTTTCTCTCCCTTCAACAAGTGAAGAGAACATTTATGGATAACACAGGCTTCGGTCCAGTCCTTTAAACTGAAATGCACAACCTTTAGTTCTCCACCCCCTCCCTCTATCCTCGCAATGCAGATTGCAGAAGAGAGTGAAATTTAATGTAACATACAAATATGATAAAATAGACGTGAAGAGAAGGAAATTGAATAGAAAGTCCTCAGAAATGAAGGGCCTTACAAGAGAGCCTTTTGAACTGACACCTTCTGATTTGAACGAAACCAAGCCAGAAAAAAAGAATAGGTAAACTTAACACTCCTGTAACCAAAATTTTAGGGTGAAAAATTCATTTTCAGATTTTTGGCGAGTTTTCGAAAATTTGAAAACTTTAAAAAACCTGTTTTTATTACAATTTTCCAATTTTTTCATAAAAAAATTAAATAATCTGTAAACATTTTTCAACATTTTTTCTATTTTGAAGTCTTGCAGGAGAGGGGGCTTGGCATTGATGTAGAAATGTTAGCTTTTTCCAACGTTTTCTTTAGGTTTTTAGTTATACGTTTTTGTTAGGTTCAGAAAATTTGACCCAAACTATTCTTGTTGGGGTGTTTCTGTTTACATCGAAAAAAAAAAAAGGATAAATCAAAAGGCCATTTGGAAAACGGTTGCTGTTCAATTGAATTTTCTGCTTGGTATTTTTGGAAAAAATCCAACTTAAAAAAACATCTTGCGCAGTTCGCAATATTAACCGTCTTTGCTACAAAAATTTACCAATTTACCAAAAATAACCCCAGCAATTTATAACATTTACCTCAGTATATAATTTACCAGACATTACCTCAAAATTGACCAATTTACCAAAATTTACCAATTTACCAAAATTTACCGATTTACCGATTTACCAAAATTTACCAAAATTTACCAATATACCAAAATTTACCAATTTACTAAAATTCACCAATTTGCCAAAATTTACCAATATACCAAAATTTACCAATTTACCAAAATTTACCAATATTACAAAATTTACCAATTTACCAATTTACCAACATTTACCAATTTACCAAAAATTACCCCAGTAATTTACCAACATTTTCAACCAACTTTATTGAAAAACTGAAGATTACCCCAGCAATTTACGAAAATTTACCAATTGGAATACCAATTTACCAAAAATTACGCCATTAATTTACCAAAACAAAAATTACCCAAGCAATTTACCAAAATTATCGACCAACTTTAATTACGAGTAATTCACCAAAAATAACTAATCATTTTATTTACTAAAAATTAGATACTATTAATTCACCAAAAAAAAATTATCAAAAGTTACTGGCTATTTACCAAAAACTTGATGTTTTTTGTTGAAACAAAAATTACACTAGAAATTTTTGAAAAATTTTGATTGTTTGTAGCAAAAAAATTTTGGACGAATAAAATTAACAAAAAAATCGACAAAAAAATTTCGCCTCTTGACTCGCGCGGGATTAAAATAAATAAATAATGAGTTTAAAAAAAGGACGAAAATTATTCCTGAAAAATCCTCTTGAAGCAAATTCCATCATTTTAGGCAATTATGGAGTCTCCAGCGCAATTCTGATTTCTCCAAAAGTGATTTTATCCACATCTGAGCTGGTTACAAAAGGAATATCTCGAGATTGTTTGTTTGACTGCAATATTTATGAGGAAAAAAAATGTCAAAAAATAAAATGACTTTTAAGAGATTTCCATGCGAGTTTGTAAATAGTAAACTGTCAAAATTATCGTCAATTTTGGGTTTTCAAAAATTCGTCAAAAATCAGCCTGGGAAGGTGAAATTTTGGCTATGGATGTTTCAGACTTGGTATGCTGGTTTCAAAAACCACAATCCTGTTCAAATCAGAAGATATCTGGAGGAGCTCGAGAGGTTCTCTTGCAAGTTTTGTGAACTGCCAAAGTGCAGGTCGATTTAGGGTTTTCAAAAATTCGACTAAAATCTAAAAATCGATTTGGGGAGCAGAAATTTTGATTATGGAAATTTCAGATCATGCCCTTCAAATAGAAGACACTTCAAGAGGTTGTTCTCTGCTGAGTCGTGAAATGCCAAAAGTAGGTAATTTAAATATTGTTTCGAAAATGTTTAAAAGAATCAACAAGTCGCCTGAGGCTCAAAAAAAAAAAAAACTGTGAGAAAGTTCAGATTTTGACAATACCTGTATTTTCAATATGTATTTACTTAAATTCTTCATAAGGCCAGAATTTTTTCAATCTTTGTAAACGAGGAAGTTCTTTGGCAAGCTTACAGGGCTCTGGTGAGATGAATAGATCTCTTTGTCGGAGATATCTGTGCCCTATTTTTTTGTAAATAGTGAGTGCATGAACACGATAATAAGAAAGTATCATTTTCAATCCCTTTATTTACTTATGCAAATAGCCTACCAACGTGTAACTTTACACATGTAAAGCACAGTAGATTACATCACATTCATTCATTCATTCATAAATTCAACTACATAGGTAACTTGTTCCTCATGATATCCAAACAGTACCTGTCTGCTCTGAGGTCTAAGATATGTAAACTGTACCCAAAAATTCTATTCTCAAATGCACGAGTCTCCCTATAGAGATAGACCCAGGTACAAGATCTTTTCTGCGCTCTTATCGTTAAAAAAATACCGAATTACTCATTACCTTTCAAAAAGAATACCATTGTAGTTTCCTTGACAGATATTCTTCACTTTTCCCCCTCTTTACAGTCCTGCCATGTACCATGAACCGAAATTCACACGTTATATGTACCTTTTGAAATACAGTATAGATCAAGATCTAACGTTTATCATCTGTCATGCAACATTCCCTTCTCTCTTCACCTACCCTTTTATTCACTTCCTGTCTAAATTATCACTTTAATTGATATCATTCTCTTATTATGTATTTCCTATTTTTCTACATACCTAAGATGACTAGACGTTCTGAAAAAGTTGATACGTACCTACTTTACTTATCTACAAAAAGATACTTGGAATTTCTTATGTAGCGATAAGTACTCCTCGTATTTCGCAAGATAAGCAATTTCGACGCATAAATATTGTAAGTTATCGTAAAAACCAATTTTTCAAAATATAAACGGGTTTTCTCATTTGGACAATGATTCATCGGAAATCTTTATCTGCTTTAGTTCTTCGCATAAGTGAAAAAATTCGGTTCAATTGATCCATATAATAGATAGGTAGAGGTAATACCAACGTACGTAGGATTTTCCTACATTTATTTGAAATTACACAATCTCACATTCATACGAAAAATATACACATTATACTAGGGCTGTATTAGTGTACACGTTCGCACATAGTTGCGATAAAAGTGTGAAAAAAATTCACGGTTTAGATTTATTACCTGTTGGTGCGATGAACTTGATGTTTTGACAAGGCGAATGGTGCTTTTTTTTCTCTCTAAACGAGCGTAATTTATTGTGCATGTGCCTCGTTTTCGCTCTATGTGTAGGTAGCTGGTAGGTAGGTAATATGTACACAGCCTCATCGCGCACCGATATACCGTCTACTCTACACAGATTCGAAATACCGACGTGGAAAAAAATTTTCACGTTATGCTTCGTACATATTTATTTAAAATAATGAAGATTTTTTTTTCACTCTCTCCCTCTCTCCCTCTCAGTAATATTTCCTGGTACATACATTGCTGTTATGGTGGTGTTTTACTCGTAGTACTATAGGTATGTTGCACTAGTAGCATAATTCTCTGATTACGTACAAGTATACCAGAGTACAAGACTATCTCGTATTAGAAGCAGAAGGCGCCTAGTTGGTGGCCTAATTAAATTAATTTTCTATACGGGGGGCAATTAGCTAACAAAGTATGTAGTGATAAAGATCAACAATGTCGCTAAGCTACTTTTCGAATGTTTTTTTTTCCTCTCCGTATAGTCTGGTTGAATTAAATTTTTTTTGATTGAATTACTCGACATCGTCGACGGCTCGACAAGACTTTGCCCTTTGAAATTCTCGTGTATTTTCTTCTTTATTTTTTTACCACGGATCGCCGCGTTTACGTTTGGGTGTGTTTTTTTTACTCTTGCATGCCGCTGCCGCGTTATTCTTAAATCCGGATTAGATATTTAGTCGAAAGAAATCATACACGAGGGAAAGGATTAGATGAACATGGCATCTCGCTTACGGAGATCTTATTTCTTTTTTTTCCTTTTTCAAACTACCGTCTGTCTTGTAATGGCTCGAATTACACTAACTAGATTTTTTGTACCCTGGATATGGATAAATAAGATGTACCATTGTAAAAGGCAGGTACTTATGGGTAGCGTGGTGAAGATGAGAGATGAAATGCAACCGGGTATGTTGATACGTGCTTTCGTATAGAGAAGGCAAATTGACTTCATAAATATTTTGTAGTATAAGCAGGGCCATCCAGAGCCAATGTAGGCCAGGGGCAAATATAATTTGGAAAAAAGTGTAGTTTTTTGGCAGTATTTTTTTGAATTCTTCGAATAGTAGCCACGAGATTGAAGATGGAGGAGAAGTGATGAGGATATTTGCCATTTTGATTTACAGGTCAGCCGAAATCGCAGAGTTTGCGTTCCAACACAGGACTTGCAAGAAATTGTTTAAACCGTACAAAGATGGATCGAAAGAGCAGGCAAAAATTTATCACATGTCAAAATTTCAAGTGCTAAAGTACCTTTTTCAATTTTTGGCGAATTTTCAAAAATCAAATTTTGGCCAAAATATGAGAAAAAATCAAAATTTTACCTAATTGACCTAGAAAGCTGGAATTTTGAATATACCCTATTTTCGACCTGCCAAATCGATTGGAAACCGTTTCAAACCGTTTTGAGCAGTTCTGGAGCCTCCAGCAGATTTTTGAAACTCGAAATTCTCACAAAATTTCATCAAATGGAGTTGGAAAGCCGCAATTAATTCTGCAACCTAATTTCAATACTCTATGAAGTCGACTCCAGGTAAATTTCAAGTCGTTTTGGAGACCCGAGCAATTTTTTAAAAATTACTGGAGCCTTTAGTAGATTTTTAAAACTCGAAATTCCCACAAAATTTCATCAAAAATGGAGTTGGAAAGCCGAAATTAATTCTGCAAACTAATTTCAATACTCTATGAAGTCGACCGCAGATGAATTTCAAGCCGTTCTGGAGTCTCCAGCGATTTTTTAAATTCCCACAAAATGTCATCAAATGGGGTTAGCAAACCGAACGAAATTTACTCTGCAAACTAATTTCAATGCAATAATATGAAGTCGACTGCATGGTAGTTTCAAGTGGTTTTGAAGGTTCCAGCTACTTTTTGGAAATTTCAGTTCTGCTAAAAACGCCATGAAACCTTTCAAAAAGTCACTGGAGGCTCCAAAATTACTTGAACTCACCTGAAGTGGTCTTCAGAGAGGGTTAAAAATCTTGCCAAATTGACCTACAAAGCTGAAATTTGGATTACACCCTATTTTAGACCTGCCAAATCGATTGGAAACTGTTGCAGACCATTTAGGGTAGTTCTGGAGCCTCCAGCAGATTTTTAAAACTCGAAATTCCCACAAAATTTCATCAAATGGAGTTTTTTTTTTTTGGAAAGCCGAAATTCATTCTACAAACTAATTTCAATACGCTACGAAGTCAACTACAGGGGGATTTCAAGTCATTTTGGAGTTTCCAGCGACTTTTCAGAAATTACTGAAGCCTCAAGTCGAGTTTTTGACACTTGAAATTTTCACAAAGTTTCATCAAATGGAGATGGAAAGCCAAAATTGACTCTGCACTCCAATTTTAGCACTTTCTGAAGACAACATCTAATCAGGTGAAATCAAGTCAGAAGCCTCCAGCGACTTTTTGAAAATTCCTGGAGCCTCCAGTAGATTTCTGAAACTAGAAATTTTCACAAAATTTCATCAAATGGGGATGGAAATTAAGCCAAAATTTACTCTGCACTTCAATATTAGCACTTTCTGAAGACGACATCAGGTGAAATCAAGTCATTTTGAAGCCTCCAGCAACTTTTTGAAAATTTCTGGAGCCTCCAGTAGATTTCTGAAACTAGAAATTTTCACAAAATTTCATCAAATGGAGATGGAAATTAAGCCAAAATTCACTCTGCACTCCAATATTAGCACTTTCTGAAGACGACATCAGGTGAAATCAAGTCATTTTGAAGCCTCCAGCGACTTTTTGAAAGTTCCTGGAGCCTCCAGTGGATTTCTGAAACTTGAAATTTTTATAAAATTTCATCAAATGCAGTTGGAAGGCCGAGCTTTACTCTGCAAATTAATTTGAATATGCTATGAAGACGACTGCAGGTGGATTTCAAATGGTTTTGGAGCTTCCATCGACTTTTCAGAAATTACTGGAGCCTCAAGTCGAGTTTTTGAAACTTGAAATTTCAACAAAATGTCATCAAATGGAGTTGAAAAGCTGCCTACTACTTATACCACCAAAGCTCCAAAGTCTTAGGCTGTTTAGTTTTAAATTCTTGTCTTAATCGCAAAAATTGTAAATAAGGTCGAATACACCGTCTTAAGATGCATAGTAAATTTCGGTTTTATAACTCCATTTGATGAAATTTTATAAAAATTGCAAGTTTCAGAAATCTACTGGAGGCTTCAAAATGACTTGAACCCACCTGAAGTCGTCTTCAGGAAGTGCTAAAATTGGAGTGCAGAGTAAATTTTGGCTTTTCATCCCCATTTGATGAAATTTTGTGAAAATTTCTAGTTTTAGAAATCTACTGGAGGCTCCAGTAATTTTCAAAAAGTTGCTAGAGACTCCAAAACGACTTGAAATCCACCTGCAGTCGACTTCGTAGAGTTTTGAAATCAATTTTCAGAATGAACTTCGGCTTTCCAACTCCATTGATGAAATGTGAGAATTTCGAGTTTCAAAAATCTGCTAATAGAAGCTCCAGAACTACCCTAAACAGTCTGAAACAGTTTCCAATCGATTTGACAGGACGAAAATAGGATGTAAACCAAATTCCAGCTTTCTATGGTAATTTGGCGAGATTTTGATTTTTCCCCTCATTTTTGCCCTAACTTAAATTTGATTTTCATGAAATTCACCAAAAATCGAAAAATGCACTTTAGCACTTGAAATTTTCATAGGCGAAGATCCCAATGTGCCCCCCTCTCCCCTCACCGATTATGATGCAAGACCAGTTTGTCCCTTCAATTTTGAGGTAGGCAACATCTTCATCTGGGTAAAATTTTCCTCAAGTTTTTGCAATATCCTAAGAAATTCTTCCCATTTTCTCCTCTACAGTTCCTAAATAGCGTGAAGATGTAATAAAATACCATATGCGATCAACAAATGACATTGATATGCATTCAAATTAGGTACCTATACAAATGTGACGAACTTGATGGTTCTTATCGGTTTACGTTATATGAAAAGAAGAGGGGAGGGGGGGGTGAAAAAAACAGGGTCAAGAAGTTGGGTATAAATTCGATATTCCAATGACTTTTCATTATCAAAACTTGACCTAATCTGTGACTATAATTTTGAAACACTAAATTAAAAACGAAATAGAAACGACGATGATTAATTTTATTCCTCTAAAAATTTGATAGGTACTTGAGCAACTCATTAGACTCTTTGGTTGAATTTTTCGTAATTTCTCGAAATTCACGTCATCTCATGGTCATTTATTAGGTACCTACCTATATGGTTATTTGTTGAAATACCACTTACAACGATTATTTTTATCAAAATATTCGTGAAAAAATCAACCCATCAAATCAAAAAACCAAACTCATCGATCTTTTTTTAAAAAAATATATGTATGTACATCCTGATGCACATTCGGTAATGCCACGAAGTAACAATACATTCACCATCCATAGTACATAGGACGGACGTTAAAACATCGTGGATCGTGTTACACACGTTCGAGATTCGGAATAAAATTAAGAATTCCATTCTACAACACATCGTCGAGTTGTGTTAAAATTACGTCGAGATACTCGGCGCACATAATAAATAGCGTAAGGAAATAATATACGGCGACATATCGTATTATTTCGATACGTATATACGGTACTGCACTGCACTATATACGTTTACTCTTGTACTGTATCTGTATCTAAAATTCCTCGGAAAATTTCAACTTTAACAGTCAACAATTGAAACACAATCTGATTTCAGTCGACGTGTACCGATGCAAGTGTATTATTAGGTTTCGCCGAAACGTTCTCTAATTTGAAACCGGTAGGGAAGCTAATGTATGCGGTGCGCGGTGCGCCGCATTTATACCGTATATACGATTAAAAGAATGCAAGCATCGTAAAACTATATCGACTATGGATTCATTCAAGACAAGCTTTGAATAAAAAAACAAAAAATACAATCGCGTGAAATTCATAAATTCTCATGATGCGTTTACCTTCCTTACGTACAAACAAGGTACCTACCTATGGTTATACCCAACTTACCTACCAGGTATGGTATACCTTTACCTACCCATACGATACACATAATAAACGATTTCGAGAATTGTCCGAATTAAACTGTACGTAGATTAAAGGCGGTGTACTCTCGTTATACGTGGAATTATACGCGCAATTACGCATTAATTTATCGAACCACTGATAAGATTTTAATTGAAACGTATAAGTCATTCGTGTTTCGGTACTTTACGGTCATTTACCAAGTTTCAACGAAAATGCTATTCTCTGTACGTATAGTTTGTTCGTTCTACGTCGTTTGTTTGTTGCGGAATTTTACGTAAAGTTGAAAGAAAATTCTCGTCTTTGAAACTATTCTCACACCGTATACAGGGTGTCCCGATTTGAATCAGCGAGTTGTGATGAGATTGCGATGCGTCAGCATGCAGCAGAGACGAAACTAAGGAGGCCTCCAAGTTGACCAATTTTGACAAAATCGGAAAATTTCAAATTTTTTCAGACTTGATAAAGCAAATAAGTATTTTACGACTTTTTTGGAATTTGATTTACCTACATTTTAGAAATCTTTCGCCCCTCCCTTCGTTCGGGCCTGTTTGCTTTCTTTCCCGATGTTGCAATTTCTAAAAAACATCATTCAAATTCTGAAATTTTGAAACCAAAAAAATCGAACTTCTCGCATGAAAAAATAAAGGTCATTTACCTATCAAAATTCGAATTTTCAAAAGCTTTTGCCCTCGTTTTGTTTGTGTCTCTTCACATAAAAAACGTTATGTTTTCATCCACCAAACGGGCTAATTTGTTTTCAACGAAAATTTGTTATAAGTTATGATAGGCTATCTTCTCCTACCTCCTTTTTTCAAAAATCATTCAAAATAATTTTTTTCAAATTTAACAGCGCCTTAGCAAACAATTATAGCCAAATAAACCTGAACAAGACGTAAAAAAAATTTTGAAATGTCAAAAAAATGCAGAATGCTCAACTCAGCTCCCCCAGATGAGAGCTCAAATTTTGAAAAATGTAAAGAATTTTGAATGCAAAAAGCATTTTTCCAATTTTTTTAAACATTTGAACTTGAAAAAAAAATGAAAAAAATTCAAACATAATTGAAAAATGTTCATACTTTTTAAACCATGAGCTCTAATACTAGAAAAGTTTGAATAGTAATCTTAAATTTTTTTTCATTTTTTGTTGAGGTCATTTGGCCATAATTTTTTTCCAACAAGGTCAGTGAAATTTTATTGTAGAAAAAAAATTGAAAAACAACCCACCAATCATACTCAAAATTTTAGCTGTCCAAATTAATTTTTCAATTTTCGACAATTTTAAAAAAAAATTTAAATTGACAATTTTCTCAAAAATGTTCATAGGTATGTATTTATGTGTGAGTAAAAATTATATTAATTACTCCTGAAACCTATTTATCGACTCCCCCAAATCAAATTTCACTATTTTTGGACATTCTGGAGCCTCCACTCCACAGAACTTTCATTTTATTCAGGATTTTAAAATTTCTCTAGAATGCGTAAAAATTGATTTTATGCAGCTAAAAATCTAGTTGTGGCTCATTCTTGACCCGTGCAAAGAGTTTGCGCACATTTGAGCCAATTTTCAGGCCATCTCGAGGGCAATTTTTTTTGTCCCGGATATTTTTTACTCTAAAGGAAAAAGTTCGAAAATCAACAATTTTAATTGAACGTGTCACTTCAAGAGGGGCATAAGTTCACTTATGTCCTTTTTGGTGCGACAACGGATTCGTGTTCCCTGAAGCCTTGGAAACATAATGAGACCCCGCCCACTTTCCAAAATGATTTTCTCCTAGAGTAATGACGTTTTAAAACCACGAAGTCCCTAAAAATCACGATGTTCGACCATTTTGACATCACCACATCGGCACCGTAGATATTTTTTTTAATTTTTGAGAAAAAATTTTGTCATTTTTTGGCGTGTGATTTTTTCGTCACAGGGCGGGTATCGAAAAAAATAACCATGACGAAAATTGTAGAGGATGAAACAACGAACATTTTCGTATAAAAATTTTCAAATTTACTTTCTATACACAGAAGTTCTGACGTCATTAATGCGAACATGTCAAAAATACAGAAAGTCACTTCAAAAAGGACATATAACTTTGAGTTTTGAAATTGCTCTGGAGAAAAGAGAAATTTATTTTGTGTGATGAGCGAGGTGTTTTCTTGTAGCGAAGACATGAAATTTTTAGAATACAAAACGTTTCCGGCTGAATTCCCAACGTAAATACGAAAAAAATTGCACTTAAAACTTCAAACGCGATTTCCCAAAATCGCCATTTTTCTCTTATGTCCTTTTTGAAGTGACACGTTCAATTCAAATTTTGCCATTTCGAGCTGTTCTGGAGCCTCCATCTCTGCAGAATTTTAAAATTTCTCTACAACGTGTGAACAGTGGACACTTCTTTGGGTAGCTGAAAATCGAGTTATGGCTCATTTTCAACTTATTCAACTAGTGCATTTTTTGATTGATAACCCACAACTCGATTTTCAGCTGCTTAAATAAACTTCTACGTTTTCTAAAGCTCGCTGGAGAAAAATATCTATCTTCGCTATAAAACTAACATTTTTTGAGAAAATTTTTTGGAAGTCTATACGACGGAATAAGGTCACTCCACTCAATTTTTCTCAAAGTGAAAAGAGTAGCTCCAAAAAATATATATATTATGTATTTTGAATTTCAGTGGGTAGAGTATGTTGTCGGGAAGCCCGCTTAGGTATCTATTGCCCCCCCGTCGATCCTCTGGGACAACTTTTTTCTTAAAGGGGGAGTCCTAAGGAACATTTCTACCCCTTGTACTCAAAAAAAAAGTGGCCTTATACTTACAAAATGGCAGCCATTTTGATTGACAGGTCAGCCGAAATCGCAGATTTTGCGTTCCAACATAGGACTTGCACAACATTTTTCAAACCGTACATAGATAGATCGAAAGATCTGGCAAAAATTTATCACCTGTCAAAATTTCAAGAGCTGAAGTGCGTTTTTAGATTTTTGGTGAATTTTTGAAAATCAAATTCAGGTCAAAAAATGTGGGGAAAAATCAAAATTTTACCAAATTGACCAAGAAAGCTGAAATTTGGGATATACCCTATTTTCGACATGCCAACTCGATTGGAAACTGTTTCACACCATTTTGAGCAGTTCTGGAGCCTTCAGCAGATTTTTGAAATATGAAATTTCCCCAAAATTTCATCAAATGGAGTTGGATAACCGAAATTTACTCTGCAAACTAATTTCAATACGCTACGAAGTCAACTGCAGGGGGATTTCAAGTCGTTTTGGAGCCTCCAGCGAATTTTTCAAAGGTCGTATGGCGTTTTTTGGAAAATTGAAATTTCCAAAAAGTAGCTGGAAGCCTCAAAACCATTTGAAACCATCATGTAGTCGACTTCATATCGCATTGAAATTAGTTTGCGAAGTAAATTTCAGCTTGCCAACTCCATTTGGTAAAATGTTGCCGGAATTTCAAGTTTCAAAAATCTGCTAGGAGGCTCCAAAATGACTTGAACCCACATGAAGTCATCCCCAGAGGGTGTTAAAATGGGAGTGTAGAGTAAATTTCAGCTTTCCATCTCCATTTTGATGAAATTTTGTAAAAATTTAAAATTTACAAAATCTACCGGAGGCTCCAGTAATTTTCAAAAAATTGCTGGAGGCTTCAAAACGACTTGAAATTCGCCTGCAGTACTTTGTAGCGCATTGAAATTAGTTTGCAGAAAAAATTTCAGCTTTCCAATTCCATTTTGATGAAATTTTGTGGGAATTTCGAGTTCTAAAAATCTGCTGGAGGCTCCAGAACTGCTCAAAATGGTTTGAAACAGTTTCCAATCAATTTGGCATGTCGAAAATAAGGTATATCCCAATTTTCAGCTTTCTTGGTCAATTTGGAAAGATTTTGATTTTTCTCCTCATTTTTAGCTTCAATGTTTTGATTTTAAAAAATTCACCAAAAATCGAAAAACGCACTTTAGCACTTGAAATTTTGACAGGTGATAAATTTATGTGTGATCTTTCTATCTACCTTTGTACGGTTTGAAAAATGTTGTGCAAGTCCTATGTTGGTACGTAAAATCTGCAATTGCGGCTGACCTGTCAATCAAAATGGCCACAATTTTGTAAGTATAGGGCCACCTTTTTTTTTTTTTTAGTACAAGGCCTAGAAATTTATTTAAACGAAAAATCAAAATCACGAGAAACAAATTGCGATTTGTAGTAGATGTTTGTGGTAACTTGAAAACGTTTCTTTGAAGTTACTTAACAGTGACAGAAATACTGATCACGCCTCCAATCGAGAGAAAAAATTTTCAACGTAAACAATCTTTTTGGCGATGGTATTCTCAAGTTTGTGTTTGCTGAAGCACGATTTGGTGAAATAAATACACTGGGAATAAATAAATGGCATCCGGGTATCGGCGAGTCTTTTGTGTAAGTATAGATCTTCGATTGAAATATATTTCGAGCAAATTGTTCGAATTTATAGAACCGAATGGTGTATTTATGTAAATGTTTGGCGTTATTTTTCACTACACGGATTGCGTAACATGGCAATTTAAATAGCCTTGAAAACGGCTACAATGCAGTTGTTGTAAAATTTAGGCCGTTACGCGTCGAATGTTTCCGTATGCTGAAGAAAAAAATTTCGAGGACATTGTACTATGTTCGTAGGTACCTTTTTCGCACTGTAATGTACTGCGTGTGTCCCCATTTGGATCGAGAATAAGGTGATTAAAGGAGATGGAAGTCGTTGCTAGATGGACGAAAAAAATGTAATTTTGTTAAAGGCTATTGTTAAGAATTTTTTTTACTAAGCTACCTATTTAAAATTGTGACAATTTTCCTCCGCTTCTGTCCCATAAAAAATACTGTTTGATGACCAAAAGAAAAAAAAATGTAATCAAATATAAGTCTTCTAAATTAAAGCACAAGTAACACTTACCGAACTCCTAGTCCTCCAAAATTGAGTAGAATTTTTTTTTAATGTTCTTGAATTGGGGAATTTTTTAGGAGGGGGAAGCAAATTTCTGAACAGCAAACAGTTTTGATAAAATTTTAAACATTTTGAATCTAGATTTGATCAGAAATTAGAATCATGACATGAAATTACAAAAAAATATGAACCTTTTCTGTCCATAAAATTTTTAACTTGAAGTGACAAAGTATGCAGAAAGAGTGAGAAATTAGAAACTTTTGATATGATTCAAGATCAGAATTGAAGAACAAGAAAATCAAAACTGAAACGGACCGATCAATACAAATTTTCAATCGATCTGTCTGCTTCAGTTTTGAGGATATCCAAAATGGGAAAAGGATTTCTTTTGTAGGAAATTGAACTTCCTACACAATGATTACCTCATTTGGGGGGGGGGAATCCTATACATATTTTGACTATTTTCTCATTTAAAAAAAGAGGGATGGAATAATTTCAGGATTCAAAACTCGATACCAAGAAGAAGATCCACTCGAACATCGAAACCAATAAATGTGGTAATTCCATGAACTGCCCTACTGCCCCTCTAATAACACCCAACTCTCAAAAATACCTATTCTTGGACGAGATGAGAAAAATGCCAGGATTACTTGTCGACCGCGTGGGGGGCATTTTCACTTTGTAACAGTGCGTTTATTACTCACTATAGTCGAGAATCGAGCCTCTAATTCCGGTTCTCGTTACGTTAATACTATTTAATTCACCACGTGTCTGGCTTGTAAAATACTAATGACGCTTTTATAGTATACGAGATGGAAAATCATTGGCTGAACAATGAAAGAGGCCAATTTAACTGACAGTTACAACGAATCAAATGATTAGTTCAAGCGAAAATTGGCTTTAACAATGCGAAATCGATGGAAGATGAACGAGGCAGCGAGAGAGCGAGAGAGAATCGAACGAGTACGGTACAACATCTATTAACCAAAGGAAACGAACACCGAGGAGAAAGTGAGGTGTGAGAGGGAGAGCCTACGCCGCGAAACAAATTACCGTCTTCCAATTAGCAGAAATAAGATTTTTAAAAAGGCTAACAATTAATAAAGATTATACGGTTTTCTGCACGTCTCTCAAAGTCAGCTCGTCGACGGCAGTCGGCACCCGAGACCTACCCGCGAGTACTTGTATATGAATACCGACAAAAGAAATAGAGGTTTTGAAATTGCATCTCTCGCTACCAGAATCTCGTATAGTTGTAAATAAAAGCTTTTCTTTTTACTATATGTACCAACCTACCTACTACGTCGACGTTTGTCATACGAAATACTACGTATACGAACATCTATGTAATGACTTTATGTACGAGGTATAGAGGGTGGAAAAAAAGGACTTTAATATGAAATTTCGTATGTGCGTACATTTTGTTAGAACCATGTCAACCCATTAGCGATAAAATTGGTATCCAAATGTACGACGAGATTTGTTATTAGGTGCAGGAGAAGGTGTTTGAGCTAAATCCGCACCAATTTCTCAGACGACAGTATGATAAACGCGAATCATTTAAGAAGAGAAAAAAAAACTCTGAGGTAAAATTTGTTGAAGCAATTTGTGACGAAGCACAAATCATACCAGGTTTTTAATACTTTGGTTGTTTTTTTTCGAATTTCGGGGGAGGTGCTTTTTTGGCTCGAATCGACGAATTGCTAACGAACAGAAAAAAAGTAAGCTCCGAGAGAGTAGGTACGTAAAAATAGGTCACAAATGAAAGAAATCAACGAAAAGAACGGGTTTCATACCCTCGCGCTGTTTTTCACCGTTCGTTGTGTGCTATTTTCAACGAGTAAATAACGTGATTTGTGAAGTTGGAAATTAATTTAAGAGTTCTGGCCGAGTTAAGGAAACGGTGTGGAATGTAAATGTTGAATCGAGTCGTCGTTTGAGTTTTTCGTTCTTTCGTTCTCTAAACCGACGTTTTTTCAGCTCTCAGTTGGTCCAGATGAGTGAACGAAGAGGCAGGGGAGACGAAGGAGATGTTGGCGAAAAGCGAAGTTGATAAAGAAAACTACTTTTTGGTGAGTAGGTAGGTAGGTAACGATGAAGGATGACGATAGAGGGTACGCTGCGGTGGTAAATACGTGGTGAATCAAATTTATCCCTATAAAATACAAACACACACGTTGCGTCAGGCACCCACATAGCCAGTAAAACGAGAAGAAACGAAGTTTAATTAAACCATCCCATTAAATAAATAGTAGATAAGTGTTGTGGAATGAGTCCTATATACCCTCTAAGTGACTGAATAGTCTGCGGCCCACCGAATCAACTGCAACAGTAAATTTAAGACCTCCTACTTTTGATTTACAATAGTGCTTTCTTATTGTACTAAAATCAACGGCTTTTAGCTCCTCGCTATCGTATACACAGCGACTCGCTTTCTCAACGTTTTCACCTAGAATTAAACAACAAAAACGAAACATCGTTCTGCTTAACTTGACGTTAGATTTTCTTCGATTCTTATACGCGATTTACAGTACGTTTGTTTGATTAAAATTGAAGACAAATACCTAGGTGCTTTTTTAAAAAAACAAAAAAAAAACATAGATGGAAATTTGGACGGTGATTTGTATCCTAATGAATCGGTATTTATTAGGGTATCTATTTTACTGTTATAAAGGGCCAATTGAAGAAAACTGAAAAAGAGAGTGAATAAGATTTGAATTTTTTATTTATTTCAAAAAATAATCACAGAAATTCTGGTTTTTAGATATGAATTGGCACAAACAAATTTTCCAAAATTGATCGGAAGAGTGAGAAAAATGGCGAATTTGAGTTTTAAAGAGGTTGAATTTCTTTGATGAGCCTGTTTACAGCATTTTTTCAAAAGCGAGAGAATCCAAAAATATCCTGGGGCTCCAGAACCAGCTCGAAACCACCATCTAAAATCCACTCGAGAGGTAAAAAATAGGACACAAACCAAATTTCTTATGTTAGAAGTGATTTTTTTCATTTTTTTTTTTCAAAAATAATCCGTAGAGAAAAATTTTGGGATTGAACTGGCACCGACAGATTTTGGAAATATGTACATATCGTAGGCCCAACTATGTGCAGCAAGAACGGCCTGAAAACATCACCAATCGATTTGGAAAGTCGAAAATACAATATTTTTGAAATTAATTTCCAAGAAAAGATTTTAAATACTATAACTATTGCTGAGAGTCTTTAAAATTGAAAAGAAAAGATATTCACTTGAAATCAGTGTTACGAGACATACAATGCAGTTTGAGGATCATATAGGTACATTTGTAAACAGAGAAAATTTGAGAATATTCTCATAACATCGAGAAAGTGTGCTAAAATATAATCTCCAGCTAAAATTTCCAGTGCTGAAGCATTCTTTTTGAATTAAAAAAATCAAATTTCAGCCAAAATTGCGGAAAAATCTAAATTTTACCTAATGACGTAGAAAGTTGAAATTCGGTATGTGTTTAATACCTCATTTTTGACTCTTAAAATTGATTGAAAACCGTTTCGAACTGTTTTATGAGCAGCTCTGAAGTCAGTTGAAATTTTGAAGCTTCCATACACTTTTTTGAAAATTCCAATATTCCAAAAAAATACCATAAAATTTGTGGAAATAAACTTTAGCATCGCTGCATATTTTTCAAATTTTAAATTCTGAAATCGCTAAAGAAATAAATAGGTATACGATTCCAAACTGGCAGAAATGTATTTCAGAAAAATGGCGAAGAATTGCTCAAAATGGATCACTAATACTCGTAAGCACCAAAATAAATTTGACAGTAATTTGTGAAAATCTGAAATTTTCAAAATATGACTGCGGGGGCTTTACAATGGCTTGAAACCACCACCTCAATCGACTCAACAGCTTTTCAACTTCATTAAGTAATATATTGCGGAAATGTTAACTTTCAAAAATCTACTGGAGGCTCCAGAAGTGCTCAAGGGGGTTCAAAAATTCAAAAATTCGTAAAGAAAAAACGGAGAGGGTACGCTCTACGAAAGTAAAACACACATTTTTTGTGGAGCTCGAAAATCGGTGAAACATGCAAAAAAATCAATTTTTTGCCATGGTCATGTTCAGACTTTCAAGGTTGATACTTGATAGAGAAATTTTTAGACCAAGCAAAGAAAAATCCAAACAGCATCAAAAATACGCCAACGAGTTGAATTTTGAGGAGCCAAACTCAATTGTGAATAGATTTTTTCATTGGAAAAAAAAAAGATGAAATGGAAGTAAAAATCTGAAAGTTTCTAATACCCTATTTTCCACCTTTCGAATCAATTCGACGTGGTTTTGGAATTTTTAGCAAGATTTTGGATTTTTTAGTTTTAGAGAAATTGTTATAAAATTACCGAAACTAAATTTAGCCCCTATGAACTTGCACTTCGGTTATCGTCTTTGTGAGCCATTCACGTTCGATTTGGCCACAGATTTTTAAATTAATTTGTGCCAGTTCAAATCAAGAAATATTCCAGCAATTTTATTGTTTTTAAAAAAATGTGTAACTTGAAAATGTTTGAACTATTTCAAAGTGATTCCTCAATAATCGTTTCAAGCCATTTTGAAGCTTTCAGAAACTTTTCAGATCTTCCAGTTTTCGAAAGTCGTTTTCGCCCGTTCAAATCCACGCAGGCATAAGCATAAGCAGGGGAAACAGCCTGGTTTTTTTACCCTCTCTAGTTTTTTTTACTCCCCCCCCCCAGGAATTCTCTGAAAAATAAGCCACCAAAGTCATGAATCGATTTGAAAACCATATTACCATGTTTTGTGCTACTTTTGGTACACAATGCCCTTGAAAAGCTGCATTTTCCATTCAATGTTCATGGTTCAGGAGACTTTGAAAAATGCGATGTGAATTTCAGTCGATTTTCTTTACAAAATTTTAAAAAAGTGAGTTTTGATTTTAAGGATGGGTCGCAATAATTTCCATCAAAATGAGTTCGTGAGTACATCGCTGAATTCTACACACTGTGGTCTGTTAGATGAGGTAGTTATTTTTCATCAAAATTGTTTTCTAAAAATTTTTAGAGAGGGTAAAAAAATAGGGAACGAAAAACGAATCAAGCCCAGTTTTCTATTTTTTTTACCGGGTAAAAAAATAGAAAATCCACATTAATTTTTGTTATCCGATCCCCCCCCCCCCTATTTTCAGAATTTTTACTCGCTGACGACCCTTTAAAGGTGTGATAACAATTTTATTCATTTTTGGGGAAGTATTTGAATGTGCGGCTCTGAACTTTTGTAAATAATATTGTCCAAAAAATACTTTCTACAGTTGATTACATCAATAGTGACAAACACGGTTTAAAACCAGTGGTTGTGACAGACACTGTTTAAAACTAGTGGTAGTGACTGACACTGTTAAAAACCAGTGGTAGTGACAAACACTGTTAAAATCCAGTGGTAGTGACAGACACTGTTAAAAACCAGTGGTAGTGACAGACACTGTTTAAAACTGGTGGTAGTGACAAACACCATTTGAAACCAGTGGTAGTGGCAGACACGGTTTAAAATCAGTGGTGGTGACAATCACTGTTGAAAACCAGTGGTAGTGACAAACACTGTTAAAAACCAGTGGTAGTGACAGACACTGTTTGAAACCAGTGGTGGTGACAAACACTGTTAAAATCCAGTGGTAGTGACAGACACCGTTTGAAACCAGTGGTGGTGACAAACACTGTTAAAATCTAGTGGTAGTGACAGACACTGTTTAAAACCAGTGGTGGTGACAAACACGGTTTGAAACCAGTAGTGGTGGCAGACACTGCTTAAAATCAGTGGTTGTGACAAACACTGTTTGAAACCAGTAGTAGTGGCAGACACTGTTTAAAACCAGTGGTAGTGACAGACACTGTTTATAACCGGTGGATGTGACAGACACTGTTTAAAACAAGTGGTTGTGACAGACACTGTTTAAAACCAGTGGTAGTGACAAACACGGTTTAAAACCAGTTGTTGTGACAGACACTATTTAAAACCAGTGGTAGTGACAAGCACTGTTTAAAACCAGTGGTTGTGACCAACACTTTTCAAAACCAGTGGTAGTGACAAACACTGTTAAAAACCAGTAGTAGTGACAGACACTGCTTAAAACCAGTGGTAGTGACAGACACCGTTTATAACCAGTGGTTGTGACAGACACTGCTTAAAACCAGTGGTTGTGACCAACACTATTTAAAACCAGTGGTTGTGACCAACACTTTTCAAAACCAGTGGTAGTGACAAACACTGTTTAAAACCAGTAGTAGTGACAGACACTGCTTAAAACCAGTGGTTGTGACCAACACTGTTTAAAACCAGTGGTTGTGACAGACACTGTTTAAAACCAGTGGTTGTGACAGACACTGTTTAAAACCAGTGGTAGTGACAAACACGGTTTAAAACCAGTAGTTGTGACAGACACCGTTGAAACCCAGTTGTTGTGACAGACACTATTTAAAACCAGTGGTTGTGACCAACACTTTTCAAAACCAGTGGTGGTGACAAACACTGTTAAAAACCAGTAGTAGTGACAGACACTGTTTAAAACCAGTGGTTGTGACAAGCACTGTTTAAAACCAGTGGTTGTGACCAACACTTTTCAAAACCAGTGGTAGTGACAAACACTGTTAAAAACCAGTAGTAGTGACAGACACTGCTTAAAACCAGTGGTAGTGACAGACACTGTTTATAACCAGTGGTTGTGACAGACACTGCTTAAAACCAGTGGTTGTGACCAACACTATTTAAAACCAGTGGTTGTGACCAACACTTTTCAAAACCAGTGGTAGTGACAAACACTGTTTAAAACCAGTAGTAGTGACAGACACTGCTTAAAACCAGGGGTTGTGACCAACACTGTTTAAAACCAGTGGTTGTGACAGACACTGTTTAAAACCAGTGGTTGTGACAGACACTGTTTAAAACCAGTGGTAGTGACAAACACGGTTTAAAAGCAGTAGTTGTGACAGACACCGTTGAAAACCAGTGGTTGTGACAGACACTATTTAAAACCAGTGGTTGTGACCAACACTTTTCAAAACCAGTGGTAGTGACAAACACTGTTAAAAACCAGTAGTAGTGACAGACACTGCTTGAAACCAGTGGTAGTGACAGACACTGTTTAAGACCAGTGGTTGTGACAGACACTGCTTAAAACCAGTGGTTGTGACCAACACTATTTAAAACCAGTGGTTGTGACCAACACTTTTCAAAACCAGTGGTAGTGACAAACACTGTTTAAAACCAGTAGTAGTGACAGACACTGCTTAAAACCAGTGGTTGTGACCAACACTGTTTAAAACCAGTGGTTGTGACAGACACTGTTTAAAACCAGTGGTAGTGACAAACACGGTTTAAAACCAGTAGTTGTGACAGACACCGTTGAAAACCAGTGGTTGTGACAGACACTATTTAAAACCAGTGGTTGTGACCAACACTTTTCAAAACCAGTTGTAGTGACAAACACTGTTAAAAACCAGTAGTAGTGACAGACACTGCTTAAAACCAGTGGTTGTGACCAACACTGTTTAAAACCAGTGGTTGTGACAGACACTGTTTAAAACCAGTGGTTGTGACCAACACTTTTCAAAACCAGTGGTTGTGACAGGCACTGTTTAAAACCAATGGTTTAAACAATCAACCAAAAAAATTGAATAAATGATTGATACCCCTCTAATATAGGTTTTCTAGGAAAGCAAATGAAACATAAACAGGTACAAAATTGAAGACTTTAAGTGTAGGTAGCAGTAACATGAGAACAGAAAATTGGAGCAGGAACTTTCACAGCAATTTTTCACCACCTATATCCGCACAAAATTTCCAAAAAGTAGTTTCTGGTGAAAAACAATGTGTTCACCTGGTGGTCCAGGAATTTTAGAGCCCAAAAATACGTGTATTAAATTTTTTTTGTTGAAAATTTGCACAAATAATCTTTATAAATTCTCAATTTTATTCTCACTTATGTTTTCAAGTAATGAATAAAATACTAATGATAACGGACAGGACACTTTTTGGCATGATTAATTTGTTAGGAAACGTTGAATCTATGTTGTTACTATTGAAAACACAGGAAAAATGGGGGGGGGGGTAAAAAAAATAGCGAATGGGGGTAAACGAAATAGCGAACGGTCTCGTTACGTGATATGTACCAATATTTGGTTAAAAATAAGTCTGTAACTCTGTAGATGATATAATTGAAAGTTCAAAATTAAATGGGTAAGTAAAAAGTATAAGCTCAGCCATTGTTGACATTTTGATTTCTGAGTCATTGACTGTACTACAAGATTTCATGCAACTTAGGTTAGGTTATACATTGTATTTCCACAACATCCAGTTCTTGGTATGTACATTTTTTTTTATGCTTTTGCCATTTTTGCGACATGATAGTATGATCAAATTTGCAAAAAATAACAGTCTGTTCTCCCCTAGCTACCTACACCTTTTGTTATCACATTTTAATAAAGCAAGCTGCCTCATATTTTACCTCAACTTTTTTCAAATTATACCCTGCTAAAAATAGTCTACCTATGGCTCGTCATTTCGTCAAAGATTTGCTTTTAATTTTCAATCATGTAGCAAGTTTTCTTCAATGCATTCTAAAAATGTGATGTTTTTCCCCAAGTAGCCATTTGAAATTATCGAATCAAAGGACAACATTTACAAATATACAAAGTACAGAGACGATGATTTTGAAAACCAAATGCTACAAGCACATACATATTACATAGTATACGTACAGTCGTACAGTTTAATCAATTCGACCGCTTTGATGAACTCGAAAATTGACCGTACATAATTTATTCTATTTAAAACACGCGTATAAGTTAGGGCACTTGTGATAGAAGAATCATTCAACCGTTGGGTATTTATAGCGTATGCTAATCTACACCGTTCGGGTTGAATTCATAACAAAACACCTATTACCAGCGAGAAGAGATCCGAATCCATTATGTTGCACGTTGCTAATCTATCGTGTAAACATCGGCTACATCATTTTGTACTACATGTATTAAAAATACTAAAAAAAAAAAAATAGTCTTAAAAAGTGCAGCGATTCTATGCCATTTCCAGAGCTATAAATCAAAACGAGCGCGCGTATTTATAAAAAAGATAGAGAGAAAAAAATCTCGAAAAGGATTTCTCTCCATGTTATAACATCTTTTACTTTAATATTCATTTAAAAATAAATCTAAGCGGAGAATTCGATGATACTGTTGAACAGTTTCCAATTACGGTTTATTTTTTGTTCCACTCGAAGGAAGTAAGATAAGTACTTACTTACCTATCATTGTTCTTTTGAAAAAAAAAATCAAACAAAAAGATAGGATGGGAGGGTATACGTACGTACAGCATGTTACCTATTTATACGATGGCCTTTACCTATAGAGGACAAATAAGTATCATTATTTTACGAACCGCCGCGTATTTATTTCTTTGCCTGCGAGTACTGATTTATTATCGAGTTTAAAATACGAGCACGGTTGAATTCGCGTACAGCACTCGATATTATAGGTTTAAATTATCGGTTGGAAAATTTGACAATAAAACTGCGTTGGTTGTATTCCCAAAACACGTAGAAAAGTTAAATTAACAAAAATCTTAGCGAAAAAAATTACACATTATGGTAAAAATTTATATAGCACGTGGCGCTTTTCAAGTAACTTTTCAAACTACATAAAACTCTTAAAATTGTTCAAGTTTCTATCGAACGAGAGTTTTGTTTTTTTATACTCGGCCAACTAGCTATACGAAGAGCAGCATTTTTGCAGTTTTAAATTGATTGGATTTTTTCTTCTTAATTTTCCGATAATAGTATAAGTAATTGAAAAAAGTACCTAAGTATAGGTAAGACAGTTGTCGTAATCGTTTGACGGAGCTTTGAAGAAAACAATAAAACTAACCCTCGCGTTGGAGTTTTTTTTCTTTTTATCGCAGCTTTATTTAATTTAGCACGTTGATATCAAAGTGTTTTCTTATATCGGTAACTTTTGGTCGACTACGCGTTTACCCATACTTTGGTAAACACAACGACTGCTGCGAGATGGGGAAAAAAAGAAAGAAAAGAAAGTTCAATTATCGCTGGATGATAATTTTTAGCTTTTAATGAAATCCACTCGTCGGGTATAAAAATTGAAAATTTACTCGCCAAGTCGCGTTTCTCGAAATGCCTTTTACATTTTCGCGTCTGCTCATATAAGGAAATGGAGAACGAACTTCCGAAACACCCGGTTTTATTGGCCATTAAAAAAGGAAAAAAACCGCCGTTAAGGATAACGCAAAAAACTGTCTTGCAAAAAGCTGAGAATTTTTTAAAGCTTATCGTAAAATTTTATAAGGCGAATTCGCCGTTGCGTCGTGTTCGATGTTTTCCTTCGCGAAGATTTTTACGTCGCCGATGTGAGGAGGAAATTTTTATTTTAATTGTTCGCTTATGCGGTTGAAAATGCGTAAAGTTAATTCGCGATGGTAATTATCGTTATTGTTTGTTGATGCGATAATGGATTCGAGAAGGCTTGATTTAGACGTGTGAAGTGTTCGAGCGATGTGGAAAGTGTGTGAATCGAAGTTTAACCCTAAATAATTCCGGATTGTTGAAAGATTTTTTTGACCCATGTCTTGATTTTAGGTACTTGGTGGTGTCATATGCCCAAGTTTTGGCGATTCAAAATGGTCCATTTTCCTAGGAAAACTCAAAATTTGATCATATCATATCAAGGTAGGAGGTACTGCAGCTTAAAAGATTTTGAACGTGAGCAAACAAAATGAGACTTTCAAGTTTTGAGCACATTAGGGCAAAAAAACTGGTTGTTTAGGGATTTTTGGCAACCAAAAAAAAAACAACTACTTAGATTCTGTAGCAAATTTTAAATTTGTCAAAATGTTTTTTGGAAATTTTGACAAACATGGGCCATTTTTACAATTTTTACATAAAAATGTAAATTTTTGAAAAATTTGGACATAAAAAGTAGGTGAGTACCTATCCACTTGAGATTTATTGCTACAAGTATGTAAATAAAAACTTTTTTTTTCTTGCAATTTTGATAAATGAAAAGTTTTTGCAACAAAAAAGCTACCATAATCTTTTTGGAAATTTCGACTACAAAGAAGGGTGTTTCAGTATAGATTTCACAAAAAAATCACCTTTTAGCAAATTTTCATCTTTTTTATTATTTTTGACAAAAAATGGGTTCTTTTTTACAGTTTGCACACAAAAGTAAAATTTTTCGCAATTTTCCAATGAAAAAGGTGAGATTTTTTGGTGATATTGATATAAAAGTAGGGTACTTACATAATTTTTTTTTGCAATTTTGAAAATGTAAGAAGTCATTTTTGTTACAAGTATATTTTGTGTGTTTCTCACGCTATTATCGTCGTCTTGGTGTGTTTGGCATTTCCAATACCTCCTGGGGTGTCAGCTTGTAGGGCAATTAGTGGCTGTGTGTTTTCTATATATTTTTACAATACACAGATACTTAAGCATGTGAATTTTTATGATGCACAAATATGCATTATTGGCAGCTGCATTGAGTGCAACCATGGGTGATGGGGAAAAGGGTTCTCCCACTTATTGAGTAAAAATATACCAGCAAAGAGTTGGGCTAAGCACAGAGATCTCAGTCGTTATAAGACTATGTTGAAGTAAAGTGCCTGTGCTTGTTGCTGCTGTTTTCCCTGGTCACCTAAGAGATACCTGCTCTGTTGACGCTGTATTGACAATTACAAATACGTAAGTTATCTTACTAAGTACACTGATACATGAATACTTGGTTAGAATATGTTTTGCTTTAGTGATTGAATGATATCATGGTGCATTGCACATGCAATGCAACTAGATATGATTTTAATCGAGACAGTCAGACAGTGATTGTGATTAGTATAGTGGTCGCCTTCTGATATACACATTGTATGTCTTGTCAGTGAGTCAGGACCCTGTAGGGGACTCATAGAGGTACCACTATGCAGTATGTGTGACGAGCCATACAGGAAATGATGTGGCCTCTCGGATAAATCTGTGTTGGTGCCTAGCCCGCCTCCCACAACTTACAAAAATGTCATTGACTAATAAATTTTCCTGCGCCAGAACGAAATATGGTATGGCATTGGGATATCCAGAGGGGGTGTGTAGAGGTTGCATCATTAATTTCTCATGTTGAGCATTTTGCCAATTTTTATATTTTAAGGGGCAAACATTTTTTTAAAAATTTGTAATTTCTACATTTATTGATTCTTTATTAAATTTTTTTTTTTTATAAATTAAAAACAGGTGGAATCATTTTAACTCCTCACTGACAATTGTGTGTCCATGTTCAACTTGCTCATGCACAGCAATTTGCCTATCCTTTTAATTTAAATTATTCAAGGGGCAAAAAATTTCGAGCTTCTGGCCTGTACAAAATTTAAAAAAAAATTCTCCTTAAAATAAAAAAGTAGGCAACCTTCTCCACACGGCAAATGAATGGCAGAGCATACCAGTATGTGTACCAGGAGTCGTTACTGCCCTATCACTTGTTCCTGCGGAGCAATCGCAGGAAGAAACCGGTTTGTGACAATTGTCACCATGTTCGGGTCGCCGGGCTAGGGCGTCATTGAACAGTGCTACTAGTTGGCCATTGAAGATCATTCCATTATACTGACACTGATGGGTGAACCACAGGTAGAATTGGTACTTGGGTGCAAAGCATCCCCACAGTTGGCTGTGGCTGAGACTGCACGGCCTGAGACAGAGGTCTTTTAGAAATGATTGAGATATTTACGAGTTATCTACAAGTTATTTACTAGCCTTGCATGATCTATGAGTAGTATGTGTGTGTACTCAAAAGCGATTATTTTTATTACAGATTCATCCATCCAAGTTCCAGCCAAGCCAGAACTCAGGACCTACCAACCTCGATTGATTAATTGATTGATTGATTGATTGATTGATTGATTTAAGATATCAATTTAGATGATTTGCATACCTATTCTTTTGATGACGTTTTATTTTACCTGACAATTGCTTTTGTTTAATAATTAATAAATAGTTGTGTGGTTTGTAATGGCTATTTCCTGACGCATTTTCAAACAACTTTACAAACACCCTTTACAAAAAAAAAATAATTTTGAAAATATTTTGATAAAATTACAATTTTTTCTTGCAATTTTGACAAAAAAATGGGTCTTTTTTACAGTAGGGTACATATTCACAAAAAAAATAGTTTTTTTTTGCAATTTGGATAACAAAATAAAATTGAGATTTAAACATGGTATTGGCTTGAATCTGATTTTTGTTTGCAATTTTGACGAATCAAGATTTTTTACCATAAAAAAGCAAAACTTTCTAGAAATTTTGACATTTTTAAAAAAGAAAAAAATGTTTGAAAAAAAATCCTTTCTGGCAATTTTTTTTTTTTTTGGTATTTTTTGACGAAAATAGAATATTATTTTTACAGTGCATAAGTTTTTTTTGCAATTCTGGCAAATGCAGGACTTATTCTAACATGCACCTGCTCAGATTTTTCGCAGCCCCAAATGAAATTTATGCAGTTTGCAGTTCCAAAAAGAATGTAAATTTCAAAAATTCATTATTTTAGGAAAAAATTAACACAAAAATGCTTGAAAATCACAAAGCTTTGGATCAAAAACGATCTTTAAGTATTTTTCCATCACTTTTTTGCAACTTCAAGCATTAAGGTAAATAGCATTCTCAAAAACATTTTATGAACTTTCAGAGCCAGGCTCATTAATTTTGCAACCAATTAACAAAAAATACCCAAAAATTGTAGATAGAGAAATAGCTTAAAACAAAAGTTGTATAGTGTGAAAAATTACACAATTCTATCTAATCACATTTTGAAACCGGTTCATTGGTTCGCTTTTAGCAACCAGATTTGACGATCACCTAAAAATTGGAGATAGAGATAAAAGCTTGACACAAAAATTGTAGAGCTTGAAAAATTAAACCATTTTCACTAATCAAATTTTGAAACTGGTTCGTTAATTCACAACCAGTTATTAAAAATTACCTAAAAATTGGAGATCGAGAAAAAAGCTTGAGACAAAAGTTGTAGAGCTTGAAAAATTGAACCATTTTTGCAAATCAGATTCTGAAACCGGTTCATTGGTTCGCATTTACCAACCAGTTTTTGACAGTCGCCTAAGAATTGAAGATGGAGAAAAAAGCTTGAAACAAAAGTTGTCTTTTTGACAGATGACAGATGATTTTTTTTGGAGCTTTTGATTTCATCAGATTTTATGATTTGGTAAAAAAGATGTGCAAAATCGATGTCATGCATGAGCAAGAAGCTTGAGGTTCCCTGTGAGTTATCTGCCTAATTTGATGCGCACAAAAGCGGGCCAATTGATGTTCTGGTTTTGAAAATAAGCATCTCTTCGCGATCGATACGCTCCTAGTTAGGTACTTACTTAATCAACACAGAAATATCACCTCAATCCGATACCGATCGAACCTTACTACCCCATACTATAGCGAACATTTTCACTATCAACTCGTCAAAATATATCTCATTTTGGGCTTTCATCACCACCTCACTTTCTCCTAAAATCTTACACGTGAATTAGCTTTCTCAGGCACACCGAATGTTTGGGATTTGCTGGCATATTCTGTAGGTATACGAGTATGGTATAGATACACATAATGTATAGCAGTACGAGAGATTTGTCATTTAATTAAGTAGGCTAAGTGTAAACCGCTTAATAAGTAGGTATTTGTCTTCAATAATTTATAGGTATACAGTTTGCGACATTGTGATGCAGCCGAAAAGTGGTATTTCTATCACCTGTATACCTATATAGTATAGAATGGATGTTGGTTCGCCATTAGCGTATAGTGTGTGAAATTTGAGAAGGCGATGTGCAAAGTGGTATCTCTACAGTATGTATTTAAGTCTATACGCCGAGGTGAGGAGACTTGAGCCAGAGTGAGACAGAAAGATGGACGGGTAAAGCGACGACAGCGGCGTGGTAGTACGTATCTGTAAACGGCGCTGCGTTATTCCAAACCATCTCCTTTCGTCGCTTAATTAATTTACTCTCGCGCGAAGGTGGCGCCGGCGTTTAAATGTGTATAATTGAAAGCGTTACATAAAAGTGCCATCATCTGCGAACGTTTATTTAAGCCAGTTTACCCGATAAGCTTTTATTAAATGAATCTTTCAAAAGCAAACTGAAATATTACTAGCGTCGCTTCGATTATTCCAGAATCCAGCAGAGGGAGAGGAGAAGGAGCTCGACCTAGAGGGGGGAAGCTTCGCTCGCTAATATAGCATAATTATTATTCACCGAGGACTTCAGTATACGTATAACAGCATTGTTCAGATAAGGGCCATTAAACGACGATGACAAATTCGATCCTTTAACTTATCTGTTTTAATGCTAAACTCCGTAATATTATTATAGACTATACTGGAATACACAATTCTACGTTTCTGACACTGACACCGCCACCGCCTCTTGGAAACGTTTGGCCAGACTGCAGTCGCATAGTTTGCATAATGCAACAAGCTACGAGTATATTTCCAGGCACACGATCTGTTGATAATATCGATGGGAGAATTTTGAATTATCGATACTGAATACCGGATAATCCTTTCCTCCAGTCCAGAGGCGGATTCAATACATGGTAAAAAGAGCAGTAGCCAGTGGGACCCCATGAATAATGGATCTACTTCGTAAAATGGGCCCCTTTTAATAATCGAGTGGATCAAGTTTCAAGACAGCCTCGAATTTCCAACAAAAAATTAATAAAAATGAACGAAGTCAAAACTACTAAAATTTTAGTGAAAGCTGCCTGAAATGCATGAAAAAGTGTTGAATTTTAATATACCCATCAAAATACTGTAAAAGTATCAGAAAAGCAATAGTCACTGAAAAAATAAATTATGATAAAATAAAGTGTAAAAAATACGATAAAATGATGGGCAAAAAACTCCAAAAAAAAAAAATATCAAAATCACTGAAAATATGTCAGAATTGTGTTTAAACACCCAAAAAGCATATTGAAATGACTGAAAAAAGTCAAAAAGTAATATATTTATAAAGAAGATGAGAATTCTGAAAAATTGGTGGCAATGTGAATTGTGAATTCCAAAAATTGAGTGAAAGTTTTACAATTTGTGGACAATATGAACTTGAAAATTGAATTTGAAATTTTTTAATTTAAAGACAATAAGAATTTTGAAAAATTATTCAAAATTTGACTATTTAGAGGCAATGTGAATTCTTAAAAATTGATTGCAAATTTCCTAACTCAGCAGCAATGCAAAATTCTGAACATTTATTGAAAACTTTATGAAATTGTAGCGATGGGGAATTCGGGAAATTGATTTGAAATTTTGTAAATTTTAAAACAATGCAAACTATGAAAAACAACTAGAAATTTCTTAATTTAGAAGCAATACAAGCTTATAAATTATTCTGAAATACCTATTGTAATTTGGAAAATATGAAAACACTGAAAAACAAATATTATTTTGAAGCAGTGAGAGTTTCAAAAATTCTCATCACTGTGACATGGTTGATTCACTTATGCACTACCTACCTAGATGTAATAACGGTTATAGCTGTAGAAAAGGCAGCTAGCTACGCACACTTTGCAGCTAAGCAAAGCTTAGCTGTCTAGTTTTTTTTTATTTCATTTAATGAGCCATATATACAGCAACTTATCGGCTAGAGGCTCGTATTTACGTACGAGTGAAAAGCTTAAAATTAGGTTGTACAGGAAATAAAGATAAGTATGTACATACAAATTTTAATTTTTTTATCTAATTTTGTTGAGATTAGAAATTTAATTACTTCGTCTGTGCGAGAAGGGTTGTCAGAGAGGAGGACCTGTAGTTGGTTAGAACTTAGGTGTCTGGGGCGTTCATTCTGGTAGGAAGGGCAGTCTATTAGTAAATGAGCAATGTTTAGGGGGATGTTGTTGCATTCTGGGCATAACGGAGGAGGCTGTTTGAGGAATATGAATTGGTGAGTGAGAAGGGAGTGGCCAGTCCTGAGTCGGGTGAGAAGAACCTCAGATTTACGTTGATGTTGCTCAGAAGTTTTCCATAAAGATGTGGTGTTTTTGATGCTTTTGAGTTTATTTGAACTTGGGACCTGAGACCATGAAGATTGAAATACTTCATGCATTAGTCTTTTGGAATGGAGTTTCAAATCAGATAGAGGGATTGGTATGTTGGCAAGGGGGAGGTGGAGGTTTGCCTGTTTAGCTGTTTTGTCTGCTAGCTCATTTCCTTGAATCTGGGAGTGTGCCCGTGTAGAAAAAACCAGATGTATACCACATAGTTAACTGGGTGGATATACTATGTTGAATACCATGTTGTATACAAGTCATAGATTGAAACACGTAAACCACTAGTATACCATGCAAATTACAACTGGTTTGGAAATGCAAGTCAAGCCCTTTGTATTGTTTTAAAAGGCTTGAAATGCACATTGTGTGTACAGAATAGCAAGAGTTGATGTTAAAATGCTACCTAAAAAATTTTTCAAAATAAAAAAATTCGTGCCCTGGGTGGGGATCGAACCCACGACCTCTATATCACCACTTACTTCCGCTCTGCTCTGACAACTAGGCTACTGCGTTCGATGGAGGATGTGGTGTTATATGGGTTTATTTGTTTAGGAAATTTGGACTTAGTCGAATTTTGGAGATGTGATGATTTTATTCTTATTTATTTTCTTTCATTTTTTGTAATAATATTTCATGGGGCGATATTTTGCAGATGATACCAGATCATGCACTTTGTTTACTGACTTTTTTTATGAGGATATAGGTGATGAGGTGCACATTTTTTCAGTTTTCACTGAAAGTGGGTAGTTTATGGGGTAGGAAGACATGAATCTAGTAAATCCTATTTGAAGTCTTGAAAAAATACCATCTGAAAATCTGAAAAACACCTGGAAACCTTGATTAAAAATTTGTTCATGAAAAAGATTTGATTCTATACCTAACCAGTCCCCAAGAAATATGTATTTTTCTGAATGGATGACATTATTTTGTAATTATAATGTTTTTTGTAGATTTCTACAAAGTAATGTCGCGTTTTTTGAGTGCTTTTTATATTTTTTTTCAATAAAATACCATAAATTATCTAGAACTGAAATTTAAAACGTGATGTGCTTTAAAAACTTCAAAGTTGATGAAAAAATTGCACAAAAATTGTGAATAACCTACAAAGTTTGGACTTTTGATAACTTTATCCTTCAGCAAATCAAAAAACGATTTGCTTGGTATAACCAATGGTAAAATTTACCTCCTCACATTTACCAATGGTATTACAAACATGGTTTCACTTTTTAGACAGTAAAACATTATCAAAATATAGTAAACCAGTGGTAAATTTTACATCTTTCATTTACCATTGGTTTACCATGTTGTTAAATTTACTAAATGGTAAACCAGTGGTAAACTTTTGCATTTACATTTTCAGGAAATTGTATAACAGTAGTAAATTTTACTTTTTACATTTACTAGTGGTATACCACAATTTGATGGTATATCAAGAGTAAATCAGTGATATACCACCTACTTTGTGGTAAACTTGTGGTAAATACCTCGTTTTTTCTACACGGGTGAAGGTATCCAACATAGTATGGGTGTGTTATTTTGGAAGAGTTGAAGGAGTTCAATGATCTCAAGTGATATAGGATGTGAATATTTTGACCTATAGTTTTTTATTGATAAAAGAGCAGATAAAGAGTCAGTAAAAATTATAACATTATTTAAAGAAAAATCAAGGGAATATGAAATTGCAGATTTAATTGCATATAGTTCAGCAGTAAGGATAGTGCAAAGGGAGGGGAGAGCAATGGGGATAGATACATCACCATGAATGATTGCACATCCAGTGAATTGTTGAGTGGCGATTCCCGAATGTTTGAAATTAAATTTCAAAAAAAATATGTAGGTAAATATTAAATAATTACTACATATTTAATTAATTGTTACAATATTATTTTTTTATCTATTTTTCTTTAGTAGGTATCTGAAATTAAATTGTATCGATTGAATTAAATTGAATAAATTTTTTGGTTTTGGAATTCAGAATTTTTGATCAAAACGTAAACAATTAAACTTAATCACGAACCTGATGCATTATTCGTAAAATTAGTGTGAAAGAGAGGCAAGAGGTTATTTTTGGATTTGGATTTCATTTTTAGGTTTCAATTTCATTTTCAGTTTTTGATTTTTGTTTTTATACCTGTTTTTACTTTTTCATCTACCTTTCAAAATTTCCAGTTTATTTTTCAAGTTCGTATTTTATTTCAAGTTTTCTATTTAATTTTGAGTTTTTTATTGCATTATTACCTAGTTTAAATTCCACCAAATATAAATAGGTAATGCACTAGCATTGAATTTGAAAATTAAAAAAATAATTCGGTCTGCCTGATTTTGTTTTATTTTTTGCTCCTACGAAAGTGTATTTTTCGCGGATCATTTAGGTAAATCATATCAGAAAGTGAAATGAATCCAACATGAAAGCCAATATAAAGCAAGGACAATCGAGTGATATTACACGTGGTAAATATGATAATAAATTGTTCGCGATAAGTGTGATGAATTAGATGGCACGAGAGGAATGAGGTAAAATAATACAGGAGGACGTGATGTTATCGTAGCATAATATCAGGATGTGTACTGTTTAGTATAGGTAGGTAGGTATCGTAGAGGTAGCTCTTGTTAGCCCAGCTAGGTACATAAAACACGCGCCCAGGGAACGACGACGACGACGCGGAAACAGCGAGAAAAACGGCTAAAATTAATGTTAAACGTTAAAATCAATTAAATTCTATCCGTATCACTCGGTCTAGGGTTTTTTTTTCAACACTGTGTACTGTTGAAACACGAGCAATCAAATGTTAAAAAAATGATGTTCCTTTGCGAGCGTGTAACAGAGGCGATGGAGCCGGAGGTCGTTATCGACTCGATTAATCATTCTTTGTAGAGGCGAACGATTTTTCAAATTCAAACTTCTCCTCTTTTTTTTTTCAACGCTCAGACAACGAAGCTCGGCGATGGCAAAAAATTCTCATTTTCTCAGTTTTTACGCGAATAATGCAAAAATGAAATGCCCGAAGATGAGAAAGAAAGGGAGGAAAAAAACGCTAAGGGAAAGAAAGCGAAAAAATTGACGAAGGCGTGAGAAAAGGGGCTGGTTTTTGATGAGCCCCCGGAGACTAGTTAGGTAAGATTTAAAGTACCGGTCACACGTAAGGAATTGTGCCGCCGACTGTAAATTTAACAGTTACTTCGGGAGTTATGTAGTATGCACGCACTTTTGCGCAATATACGATTCTTATAAGTTTCTTATTGTGTAAACGTTCCATTCGCATTCGGTGTTCTACGTTCGTTGTTTTCAGATTTCGCTGCTGCCCGAGAAATTTATATTCCGCAACGGGGGTCCGAAAATTTTACCATTATTGGTATACTTTTATGTTTCCTGTTTAGTGCATTTTCAAATTGAGTTTCGTTGTTGTGATTTAAATGCGCGCATCCATTGACGTGAAATTATGTCCGTTTACGTGATTATTTTTGAATATGAGGGTATCAACGTTATATACGTAGGTACCTATATATATACGAAGGTATAGATACGTACGAACTGAAAAACAACGTGAAGTAGGGTATTTCTTCGCGCGAGATGTTTTGTCAGGTAATTGTACCGGTGCATGGGGTGATTCTGATTTTCCCTTCTATCGTTTACGCTCGACGAGCCTTTTCGTTGCGGCAGAAAAATTGACTGGAGATAAGTCGACGAGTCGACGACGCCGTAAAGAAGAGAGAATGGAGAATTTTATAGTTTTTTACACGATGAAAATACCGAGTGTCCCAGTGTAGAATAATCTCCTTTTATACAGAAACATAGGAAACCCGTATTGAGCTCGTGTACCTATGTGTGTTTGCCTAGTCCCATGATTGAAGAAGCAGAGTTATGTTCACAATGGTTTTTTCAATGTTGTTCTGCAATCTGCAATTTTAATCTTGTTTTATTCAAGAATCATAATAGGTTTAGAGATGAATTAATTGTTGCCCTGAATTTCTAATTTTTCTAAAAATTTTCTATGAGATTGATCATTATGTGAGTACTAGTTGATCAGGGAGAACTCCAAAAGATGGGTTCGATTCAAGGCTAATTTTCTCAATACAGCAGTACTTCAAAATTATTAATAGATACCTATAAGGGGGTTCTGGAAGAAAGTAGGTGGCAGTAAATCCAACTTTACATTCGAGTTCAATGAGCTGAATAATTCATGTGAAAACCGCACCAATATACTTAAAATAAAAGTAGCGTGTACTTCGAAAATAGGTTGTTAGAAAATTGAAATGGCAAATGAAGCTCACGAAGTTGAAAATTGCATACAGCATGTAAAAAACCTATGAAATGATATACGAAAAAAAAAATACAAACAATCAAACAAAACAAAAATATCAATTAAATTATTGAAAATTATTAAAAAGAGACGAAATTTCATCAAAACTTAAATAAAATCACCCACACAACGTTATTGAAACAAGTTTAAATGGCATAAAAAATGGGAAAAGTTTCACCTAAAACTGGGGATAAATTGAAATACATTTTTTCCAAAAATTAAATCATTGATGTAGCGTATAGAGAATTGTGGTAGTTTTAGGTTGGTAGCACTGCACAACATGGCAGTTATGAATAAACTCTGACAACGTGATTATGTGCTTATTTACGTGTGTACGAATATATATTACATTTGGCAACAAGACACCAGACAATGGCTCCTAGATGCAAAAATAAGCAGCCAAAGACACCAACATACGAAGAGACACCTTTTGCTGGTTTCAGTCCACGCTTTCAGACAAACACCTATACAATACAACAACGCATTTCAAACTTCCTATTCGCAGAATTCTCTCTGCAATCTGATGAATGGCGTTATTACATACAACGATTCAAACTAGAAATCAGTCAACAAGGACTAGATGACGAAATCAAAGCAAAGCGCAACTTACTGCTGAAATGCATTGGCCCAGACCGTTACCAAATGGTAAGTGATCACTTCGATCCAAAGCTAATAACTCAGCTCACTTACAAATCAATTGTGCAATTTCTGGACACATACTACCACCCTATGACAAACTATCTGTCAGAGCAAGTAAAATTTGGCCAAACCATCAGAAAAAATACGCAAAACATCTCGCAATTCGTTGAAAATCTACATTCAAAAGCAGTGCCCTGTAAATTTAGAACAACACTGGACGAAAGGTTGAGAGAGAGATCAATTCCTGGTTGGCATAAACAATTCGTCAATGCTCGAAAAAATCTTCGCCAAACATCCAGACGAACATGTAACATTCAATGATGTTGTGAAAACAGCCAATCTACTGGAATCAGCTCAACTAAGGTGCACCGGGGCAAGTCAGAATGATTTTTCGCAATTTCAACTTTGACCAGCTGTTACTCCTCTTCTAATGAACCAATATGGATCAAATTTATTATGTAGGTTCCCATAAGGGTTCTCAACCTATGGTGAAAATTTGAGCGCGATTGACACAGTAGCTTTCGCTCAGTGGAATAAAATATAAACTGTTCTGACTTCCCCCAATTGGGGGAAGTCAGAACAGGCTAAACTTTGCAGAG
The DNA here is from genome assembly GCF_950023065.1 of Planococcus citri. Classification (NCBI taxonomy): domain Eukaryota; kingdom Metazoa; phylum Arthropoda; class Insecta; order Hemiptera; family Pseudococcidae; genus Planococcus; species Planococcus citri. The sequence goes on along the minus strand of NC_088679.1, from coordinate 17,274,533 downwards.
GCGTAGATCACAAACGGAGCGTCCTAGAAAAATTGCATACAAACAAAATTGTAGAAAATTTAATTCTCTTTGAGATCACTCTCATCAGATTTTCACTAGGACGCACGGTTCGTCCGCTATATGCGAAAAACTAAGAAATAAAAAGTCTGTATTTTAGACCAAATTCAAAACAAGTTCAAAACAACAACAAAATACAATTGAACCAAAGACATCTAAAATGAAACTGAATCGCGAAAATTTTTATGCCGTGATGAAGTAGGGGTAGTACTCTCAAGTCACCTTTAGTGGCACTTCGCCAGATATAAACCTCTAGGCGCTAGAGCAAGTTTTCTAACTTACCCCAAATTCCAACTTACCCTGGTACACCTTACAAGGTTCATCCATCATCACATCAGCAGCTGAAACAACAGCACTGATAAACGCGTTATTAGTAGCAGACAATAGTGAGGATGATGACCCAGAGTATGCTATACTTTATCAAGTCAATGCAGCTCGATGTATTATTAGATTCGTTATGGACTTGAAGATGTCCTCGGCATTTTTTAAAATTGTTTTTTATATTATTATAGGATATGTAGCGTATAGAGAATTGTGGTAGTTTTAGGTTGGTAGCACTGCACAACATGGCAGTTATGAATAAACTCTGACAACGTGATTATGTGCTTATTTACGTGTGTACGAATATATTACAATTGAAGTGGTCAAAAGCAACACAATATAATTTATTCGCCTAGCAATATTTTTTGAAGTCCCTCGGGGGTGTAGTAGGTAGAGCCGCGGACCTCCGTTCAAGAGGTACCGGGTTCAAACCCAGCTACAGAGGCAAGCTTGTGCGTGTAATTAAAAAATCTTTCGTGCAATTATCAACATTACACGCCAAGTACCGGGGGACTACCAGTTTAGCTGAGCTAACAGATGATGCACGCCATCTGTTAGCAGAATCAAAAAGCTGAAACTGGTTCGAGCGTCTATAGAGGGCAACACTGAGGAGCTCAGGGTCTCTAAACTACCCGGCTAGCTCCAAGGTGCTTGTGTAGATGTCACTAGAAAGCAACGGGAAACTACTAGTGGAAGCTCGAAACAACGTCGATTCCCCAGAATAATCGCAGTGGCAATAGGCATTCACCTCACCCTGTAAGGGTACCACAAAAATGCGATTTCCAATGTCCTGTAAAGGACAAGGAACCACGACGACGACGACGAGCAATATTTACGATTGATCATTTGATCAAGATTGAGCTCTGTATCGAATGAGCTGAAGAAAAAAATTCACATTTGAAAATTCTCCAAAGAAAACATTTGATTTTCAATTTTTCCTTTCAATAAAAAGTCATTTCTGAGAGTTTTCAAAAATTGTTCATTTTTTTCCAAAGTTTTCAATGTACTTAGTTCAAAAACGACAATTTAGATGGTAAACAGTAGAGCATTATTAAAGGATAGAAAAAGTTGTGATTAGCACAATATTTTTTATTGATAAGAGAAAGCTTTAACACCACAAATTTCTCTGTGAGATAAACAGACCTTCTTTGGGGGTATGCCAATTCTCGAAAGTTGTAAATCCATAATTCTTCGTACCCCCTCTCCACATCAAACATTCAAACATACCTACAAAAAATAATTTTCGCGTTTAAAAAATCATCTTTTTGTTCCAAAATTGTCAAACAGAGGTCCTGTTTTTTTTGCCAAATTTGCTTATGTACCTAAGTTTCTGTTTTTTTTTTTTTTTTGTCAAATTTGTTCAAGTCAAAAAGTAGTATCAATTTTTGGAAAAGTTGATCAAAAAGTGTCAATTTTTGGGAGAAAAAT